>NC_133664.1:165380327-165542384 GCF_037893015.1 Macrotis lagotis
TTTCTTTTTCTTCCTCTGAATGAGGATAATACAGTACTTAGCCAGTCAAATAACAGTTGTCTTAGCTCTCTGGACTGCTGAGAGGAGCTGCTTCCATCAAGGTTGTTCATCTCACAAAATTCTTGTTGATGTGTACATTGTACTCTTTGCAGTACTCCCTTCACTCAGCATCAGATCCTGTAAGTCATTCTATGCTTCTCTAAAGTCTGATCATTTATCATTTCTTATAAAACAATGGTGTTCCATAGTATTCATGTACCATAATTTGGTTAGCCATTCCTAAACTGATGAGCATCTTCTCAATTTCAAGTTCTTTGTCACTACACAAAAACAGCTGCTATGAATATTTTGGAACATGTAGGACTTTTCCCTTTTTCCTATAATTTCTTCAGGATATTAGACCTAGAATTGGAATTGCTGGGTCAAAGAGTACAAAACACACACACACACACACACATACATACATACATACAAACAATCCTTCTTAATCCAATGAACACTGTATAAAGATCATCTCTTATGTATCTCTTTTCCTTAGTCTTAATCCCTCATACCAAAAATTACTAATTTATAAACATGTGTATCAAAATACACATGTACAATGCCAACCTGACTTTTCGCTACTGAGGGGAAGGTGTGGCAGGAAGGGAAGGTGGAAGGAAATTTTGTAATTAAAAAATATTCCTGTACATTTGGATGAAAATAAATTAATTTTTTAAAAAAAAGACATATTGTAGGAATCTGGCTTTTAATCCATCCAGCCATCCACTTCCATTTTATCAGAGAGCTCATTCCAGACTCATTTAGAATAATTAATTTATTATTTCCCTCCAAGTTATTCTTCCCCATTTGTATTTTTCTCTTTACTCTTATTCTTCCTCAGCATTTTTTTGTTCCCTTTCCCTTTTTACTTTTATTTAAAATTTTAACTTTCAATTTACTTTTACATATAACTTTGCATTCCCTTTTAACAGTGCCTTCTTCCCTTTTATTATTCTCCCTTCCTCTACTTTCCTGTAGAGTAGGATAGATTTTAAACACAATTAGGAATGTATGTTATTCCCTCTCTATGCCAAATCGATTGAATAGGGTTTGCTGTGTTCACACCTTCCTTTCATTCTTTCTGTTTCAATATGTCTTTACTCATCTTCACCTGGTGTTATTTAACCAATAATGACTAAACTTCTCCATTTTATGTTTTTAAACTACTATCAATCAAAATGAAGATCAATTGCTTGATTTGATAGATAAGTAGCATTGCCTCATAGTCACTAAGTATCCTCCCCTCTTCTGCCTCAATAAAAACACACTTCTCAAGAGTCATGAATCACATCTAATTATAATCACTTAATACCAACTATGCTTTTGAAGGACCCTCCATGGACACAGAATCCTCATGATTCAAAGCATCATGCAAAGTCAGATCATTTTGAGTTTTACAATTTTCCCTCTAATCTTGCTTCCCTAGTCCTGCCCCCCACAGAAGGCAGTCTGTTAGTCTTTACATTGTTTCCATGGTATACACTGATCTAAATTGAATGTGATGAGAGAGAAATCATATGCTTAAGGAAGAAAAAATAAAGTATAAGAGAAATCAAAATTACATAATAAGATAATGGTTTTTTTTCCCTCCTAAATTAAGGTAATACTATTTGGTCTTTGTTCAAACTTCACAATTCTTTCTGTGGATACAGATGGTATTCTCCATCAGACATAGCCCCAAATTGTCCCTAATTGTTGCACTGATGGAATGAGCAAATCCATCAAGGTTGATCATCACCCCCATGTTGCTGTTAGGGTGTACAATGTTTTTCTGGTTCTGCTCATCGCACTCAGCATCAGTTCATGCAAATCCTTCCAGGCTTAGCTGAATTCCCATTCCTCTTGGTTTTTAATAGAACAATAGTGATCCATGGCATACATATTCCACAGTTTGTTAAGCCATTCCTCAAGTGAAGGACATTCACTTAAATATCCAATTCTTTGCCACAACAAATGGTGCTGCTATGAATATTTTTATACAAAGTGATGTTTTTACCCTTTTTCCATAATCTTTTCAGGGTATAGACCCAGTAGTGGTATTTCTGGATCAAAGGGTATGCACATTTTTGTTGCCCTTTTGGCATAATTCCAAATTGCTCTCCAAAAGGGTTGTATGAATTCACAGCTTCACCAACAATGTATTAATGTCCCAGATTTCCCACATCCATTCCAGCATTGATCAATGTCCTTTCTGGTCATATTGGCCAGTCTGAGAGGTGTGAGGTGGTACCTCAGAGATGCTTTAATTTGCATTTCTCTAATAAGTAGTAATTTAGAGCAAATTTTCATATGACTATGGAATGTTTTGATTTCCTCATCTGTAAATTGCCTTTGCTTATCCTTTGACCATTTGTCAACTGAGGAATGGCTTGTTTTTTTGAAAATTTGACTCAATTCTCCTTTTCCTCAGTGTGATTCCATCCTGAGCGGAGCCCCCTCGGGAGCTGGAGCCGGTCTGACTGGCTGCCTCGTCCTTCTCCATGCACTCCTCCGTGCTCCTCTGCATCGCTGCCCAAATGGAGGACTCGATGGAAATGGATATGAGCCCACTCCTGCCCCAGAATTTCCTCTTCGGTTGTGAACTAAAGGCTGACAAAGATTACCATTTTATTGTAGACAATGATGAAAATGAACACCAGTTTTCATCGAGGACCATGAGTTTAGGGGCTGGTGCAAAGGATGAATTGCATATTGTTGAAGCAGAGGCACTGAACTATGAAGGCATCTTTGAAAATGTCTGTGCAGCCTACAGCTTCTCTAGGTGGCTTTGATATTACACCACTGGTCATATTGCGGTTGAAGTGTGGTTCAGTACCTGTACATGTGAGTGGCCAGCACCTAGTATCACTGGAGGAAGATGCAGAATCTGATGATGAAGAGGAAGATGATATGAAACTCTTGAATATGTCTGGCAAACAATCAGCTCCTGGAGTTGGTAGCAAGATTCCACAGAAAAAGGTAAAAAACTGTCTGAAGAAGATGAAGATGATGATGAAGATGAAGATGATGAAGAAGATGATGATGATGACTTTGAAGATGAAGAAAGTGAAGAAAAGACCCCTCCAATGAAGAAATCTGTGATACTGCTGCAAAAAATGCACAAATCAAACCAGAATGGAAATATTCAAAGCCATCCACACCAAAATCAAAAGGTCAAGAATCCTTCAAAAAGCAAGACAAGACTCCCAAGACTCCCAAAGGACCTACTTCTCTAGAGGATACTAAAGCAAAAATGCAGGCAAGCATTGAAAAGGGTGGTTCCCTCCCAAAAGTGGAAGGCAAATTCATCAACTATGTAAAGAATTGCTTCCGGATGTCTGATCAGGAGGCTATTCAAGATCTCTGGCTGTGGAGGAAATCTCTTTAAGAAAATAAATTTGAACAGTTTGTTAAAATTGTCCGTCTTATTTCTGTAACAGTTGACATCTGGCTGTCCTTTTTATAATGCAGAGTGAGAACTTTCCCCACCATGTCTGATAAATGTTGTCCAGATTACTTTGCCAAGAATGTGTTGTCCAAAATGCCTGTTTAGTTTTCAAAGATGGAACTCCACCTTATGCTTCATTTAAGTTTGTATGGAATGTTAAGATAGGGCATAGTAGTAGTGGTGGTCAGACAAATGGAAATGGTGGGGAGACAAAGTATACATGTGAAATAAATTCAGTATTTTTTAAAAAAAGAAAATTTGACTCAGTTCTTTCTATATTTTAGAAATGAGTTATTTGTCAGAAATGCTAGTGGTAAAATTGTTTTCTAATTTACTTCATTTCTTTTGATCTTGTTTACAGTGGGTTTGTCTGCAAAAGCTTTTTAATTTAATGTAATCAAAATTGTCTAGTTTGTTCTTAGTGATGTTCTCCATCTCTCCCATGGTCATAAACTACTTCCCTTTTGATAAATCTGACAGGTACATTATTCCTTGATCTTCTGGCTTGTTTATAATTTTTTATGTCTAGATCTTGTAACCATTTGATGTCATCTTGGTCCATACTAACTTCCAATTTTCATAACAGTTTTTATTGAAGAGAGAGAGTTTTTATCCCAATAGCTGAACTCTTTGGGTTTATCACGCAGCTGATTACTGTAATCATTTCCTCCTTTTGCACCTAGTCTATTACATTGATCCACCACTCTATTTCTTGGCCAATACCAGACAGTTTGATGACTGATGCTTTATAATATAATTTTAGATCTGGTAGGTATACGTCACCTTCTTTTGTACTTTGTTTCAATAAATCCTTGGAGATTCTCGATTTTTTATTTCGCCAGAAGAATTTACTTACAATTTTTTCCTAACTCATTAAAGTAATTTTTGGGAGAATTTGATTGGTAGGAAACTAAACAAGTAGTGTAATTTTGCTAGAATTGTCATTTTTATTTTATTAGTTTGGTCTATCCATGAGTAGTTCATATTTGCCCACTTATTTAAGTTTGATTTAATTTGTGTGAGAAGTGTTTCATAATGGTTTTTGAAAAGTTTCTGGGTCTGACTTGACAGGTAGGCTCCTAGATATTTCATATTGTCTGACATTACTTTGAAAGGGATTTCTCTTTCTAGCTCTTTCTTCTGCTTCTTGCTAGTCATATATAGAAATTTTGAGTACTTATGAAGATTTTATATTTTATATCCTGTGACTTTGGTAAAGTTGCTTATTATTTCTAAAACTTTTGAGATGATTTTTTTGGGATTCTCTAGGTAAGCCATCATGTCATTGGCAGAGAGAGTTTTTTCTTTTCTTTCCCTCTTCTAATTCCTTCGATTTATTTTTCTTCTCTTATTGCTGAAGGTCACATTTCTAATAAAATTTTGAATAGTAGTGGTGATAATGGGCAACCTTGTTTCACCCCGATCTCATTGGGAATGCCTCTAGCCTATCCCCATTGCATATAATGCTTGTTGATGCTTTCAGATAGATGCTGCTTATCATTCTAAGGAACAATTCATTTATTCCTACACTCTCTAGTATTTTTATTAGGAATGGGTACTGTATTTTATCAAAAACTTTTTCAGCATCTATTGATATAAACATGATTTATGATGGGTTGGTTGATATAAATAATTATACTGAAAGTTTTCCTAATATTGAACCAAACCCTGAATTCCTGGGATAAATCCTACTTGGTCATAATGTATTATCCTAGTGATAACTTGTTGTAATTGTTTTGCTAAGATTTTATTAAAGATTTTTGCATCTATATTCATCAGGGATATAAGTCTATAGTTTTCTTTCTTTGTTTTAACTCTTCTTGGTTTAGGTATCAGTAACATATTGGTGTCATAGAAAGAGTTAGATAGAGTTCCATATTCAAATATTTTTTCAAAGAGTTTATATATAATTGGAACCAGTTGATCCTTAAATGTTTGAGAGAATTCACATGTGAATCCATCTAGCCCTGGAGAATTTTTCTTAGGAAATTCAATAATGACTTGTTGAATTTCTTTTTCTGAGATAGAGTTATTTAGGTATTTAAATTACTCTTCATTTAACCTGGGCAATTTATACTTTTGTAAATATTCATCCATTTCATTTAGATTAACAAATTTAATGGCATAGAGTTTGGCATAATAATTCCCAACTTCTTCCTCATTGGTGGTGAACTCACCTTTTGCATTTATGATACTAGCAATTTGGTTTTCTTCTTAAACAAATTGACCAGAAGTTTATCAATTTTAATGGTTTTTACCTAAAACCAACTTTTGGTTTTATTTATTAGTTCAATAGATGTTTTGCCTTCGATTTTATTAATTTGTCCTTTAATTTTTGGAATTTCTAATTTGTTATTTAGCTGCGGGTTTTTAATCTGTTCTTTCTCTAATTTTTTAGTTGCATATTTAGTTCATTGATTTCCTCTTTCTCTAATTTATTCATATAAACATTTAAAGATATTATATTCTCCCTGACAGCCATTTTGAGTGAGTCCCATAAGTTTTGGTATATTGTTTCATTATTTTCATTTTCTAGGATAAAATAATTAATTCTTTCTATAATTTGTTGTGGATCCATTCATTCGTTAAAATGAGGTTATTTCATTTCCAATTAGTTTTGGGTCTATATATCTCCCTGGTCCAATATTTAATGTTATTTTTATTGCATTATGATCTGGGAAAGATGTATTCACTATTTCTGCCTTTCTGCAATTGATTATTAGATTTTTATGCCCTAGTACATGATAAATTTTTGTATAAAGTGTCATGCATTGTAGAAAAGAAAGTGTATTCATTTCTATCCCCATTCAGTTTCCTCCATCAGTCTACCATGTCTAGGTTTTCTAATAATATATTTACCTCCTTAACTTCCTTCTTGATTATTTTCTGGTTTGATTTAAGTAAATCTGAGAGCGGGAGGTTGAGGTCTTTCACTAGTAGAGTTTTGCTGTCTATGTCTTCCTGTAACTCCTTCAACTTCTCCTCTAAGAATTTGGATGCTATGACATTATTTGCATTCGTATTTAGTATTGAAATTACTTTATTGTCTATGATAACTTTTAGGAGGATGTAGTTTTGTTCCTTATCTCTTTTAATGCTGTCCATTTTTGCAACTGCTTTGTCTGATATAAGGATTGTTACCCCTGCTTTTTTCACTTCAGCTGAAGCAAAATATGTTTTGCTTCAACCTTTTACCTTTACTCTATATGTATATTTCTGCTTCAAATGAGATTTTTGTGAGCAGCATATTGTAGGATTCTGGTTTGTAATCCACTCTGCTATTCACTTACATTTTAAGGAACAGTTCATCCCATTCACATTCAAAGTAATAATTACTGTTTCTTTATTGTCCTTCATGTTGTCTTCCCTATGTTTGTATCCCCCCCTCTTTTTCCATTTATCCATATTCCAAAGTATTTTGTTCCTGAATACCACCACCTTCAGTGTGTTTGCCCTCCTATATCCAAACCCCCTTCCCATTTTATCCCCTTTCACTTTGCCCCTTCTTCCTTCCCTTCCTTCTGTTGGTTCTCTCTTTCCTCCCCCTCCCCTTTTCCCCTTTTAACACTTTAAAGGTAAGATAATTTTCTTAATTTAACTGAGTGTATAGGTTAATTTTAAACCAATCTGATGAGATTAAGATTCAGGAAGTTCTCAGCTCCTTCTTTCTTCTTCTCTATTACAATAGGTCCTTTGTACCTCTTAATGTAATGAGATTTATCCCCTTCAATCTCCTCCATCCTCCCATGTCTTTACTATCCCCCTTTTAAAGGAGATATTGTTTGTAAATCATTCTGAGTCACAGAAAGGTCATGATTGTCTATCACTTCTGGCTAATTCTCTCTACTAAAATTACAATTATTGAGAGTTATTAGTCTTTTTCCCAAGTAAGGATATAGCCATTTTCATCTTATTGGTTTGCAGTTTCTCAAATAAGTCATGATTGTCCATCCCTTTCTGGATAAGTAAATTCTCTCTAATAGTGTTATAATTCTCTAGCGTTATTAATGTCTTTCTCCCAGGCAGAGATATAGGCAGTTTCATCTTATTTCATAATTTTTTTCTTTCCCCCTATTTTTTATGTTTACCTTTTTATATGTCTCATATCTCCTGTTTGAAGTCTAAATTTTCTCTTAAGCTCTGCTCTTTTCATCAGGAAAAGTTGGATGTCTCCTCTTTCATCAAATGTCCATATTTTGCCCTGGAAGAGAAGTCTCAGCTTTGCTGGATAAGGGATTCTTGGCTGCATTCCAAGCTCCCTTGCTTTTCAGAATATCACATTCCAGGCCCTTTGATCCCTTAATGTTAATGCAGCCAGGTCCTGCATAATCCTTACTCTGGCTCCTTGGTATCTAAATTGTTTCTTTCTGGCTGCTTGCAGGATTTTCTCTTTTATCTGATAATTCTGGAATTTGGCTACAATATTCCTTGATATTTGCATTTTGGTATCCCTTTCCAGGGGGGATTGATATATTCTTTCAATAACTATTTTATAGCCCTCTGGTTCCATGATATCAGGACAGTTTTCCATCACTAAATCCTTTAATATTATGTTAAGGCTTTTTTTTCCTTCACTGTTTTCAGGAAGACTTGTAATTTTCAGCTTGTCCCTTCTTGATCAATTCTCGAGGTCAGTGGTTTTGCTGATGAGGTATTTCACATTTTCTTCTCTTTTTTTTGATCTGTTTTTTAAAACAGAATCCTGGTTTCTCACGAAATCATTATTTTCCACAGATTCCATTCTTTTTTTAAGAGAAGAATTTTCTTCATTTACCTTTTTCAACTCCTTTTCCAATTGGTCAATTCTATTTTTGAAAGAGTTTTCCATTTGCCCAAGTGTAGTTTTGAGAGAATTATTTTCTTTTCTTATTTGTGCAATTGTATTTTCTAAGGATTTGTTTTCTTGTTGCAAGATGTTAATTTTCTCTTGAGTTTCTTTTCCCAATTTTTCCAACTGATCTTTAAAGTCCTTCCTGCTTTCTTCAATGAAGTCTTTCTGGGATGGAGACCAAGTCATATTCTTCTCAGAAGTTCTAGATCTCTCTGGGTTAGAATCTTTTTCTTCTCAGTTTTTCTCCATGGGCCTCCCTTTTAGCTGTTCTTTCTTCATTTTCTTAGGATTTTGTGTTGAGGGAGGGGCTGGCTCTCAAATGTTTGCTTTTGAAAACCCTACAGGCTTTGTTCACTTGGTTTAGTAATTCCACCTGGGCAGGCCAGTAGGGGATGCTGATTGCTTTCTCTGGAATGTTTAAGACCCTCTTCCTAATCCTGGAGGGAGTGAGGAAGGGCAGCAGGGTCTGAGTGGACCTTGAACAATGGGCTGGACCCTGAGGGAATTAGTTGATCTCCCTGTCAACTGAGGATACTCTGCTGCCCACATCTGAGCCTAAGGGTGTGGAGGGGTGGTTACAGTTTTTTCTGAGAATGGTGCTCTGCGAACAGTATGGAGCTCAGGTCTCATGCCCAGTTGATCCACTTCCAGGCATGCTATGCAACTCTCTATGCAGGAACTTGTCTTTCCATTCAACTAGGACTCACCAGATCTCTGCTCCCCCTTGCCAAAAACTCTGTGGCTGAAATTGGTCCTCGGACCACCACTCATCAAAGCCTCTAGGGTCTTAGGTCCTATGGCTTCATCCTGCTGCTGTCCCTGGGCTTGTCTTCTGCTCTCTGTTCCTGGTTTACTCACGGTCCCCTGAGACAGACCTTGCAAGAGAAAATTAACATCTTGCAACAAGAAACCAAATCCCTTCTGTCTCTCTATTGAGTCTTTCATTCGAAGACTGAATTCTCTTCAGTTCTGATTTTTTTTATCAGAAAATTTTGTAAGTCCTCTATTTTGCTGAACAGTTATCTTTTCCCCTGACAGAATGTGCTGAATTTTGCAGGGTAGTAAATTCTTGGTTGTAATACAAGGTCCTTTGCCTTTGGATCAGTGGTATTCTATGTCCTCTGATCCTTCAGTGTTGACACTGATAAGTCCTGAGTAAGTCTGATTATGTTTCCTTTGTATTTAAATGTATTCTTTTTGGATGTTTGAAGTACTTACTCTTTATATGATAATTCTGAATTTCACTATGGTACTATTGGGAGTTTTTATACTTGGGTCTCTTTCTGGAGATGTTCTGTAGATTTTTCTCAATGACTTTTTGCCGTCTTGATCTGGAATATTTGGACAGTTTACCCTGATAATATCCTGAAAAATATATTTCAGGCCCTTTTTTGATCTAGGCATTCTGATAGACTGAAAATTTGTAAATTATCTCTTCTGGGTCTATTTTCCAGGTCATTTGTTTTTCCTAAAAATTACTTTACATTTTCTTCAACTATTTTAACCTTTTACTATATTTGATGGAATCTTGGTGTCTCATAGATTCATTGATTTCTATTTGTGCAATTCTAATTTTTAGGATTTTATTTTCCTTTTCTAATTGGCAACTTTTCCTTTTTGTTAAGTTGTATTCCTTTTCCAATTGATCAATTTGTGTTTTAGATGAGTTGCATTCTATTTCCACTTCATTGGTTTTATTTTTTAAAATTATATTATTTTTCTAGCTGATTGTTTTTACCTTTAAACGAGTTGATTTCTTTAGTAAATTTTTCATAATGTTCATGCATGGGTCTCATTTCTTTACTCCTTTTTTAAGTTCTTATATGAGGTTCTGGATTTGGGTCCAATTCATAAACTCCATGGAGACTTCCCATTCTTTCTTCCTTCCTTCCTTCCGTCCTTCCTCTCTCTCTCTCTCTCTCTCTCTGTCTCTCTCTCTCTCTCTTTCTGTCTTTCTGTCTTGTTTTTCTGTCTTGTATTTCTCTCTTCTTCTGAGGTGACATTTTTATCATCTCTATCTGTATCATAACTTTCTATGGTTAGCACTCCTTTAGATTTTTTGCTCATTTTGATTGTTTGAATTCTGCTCCTGGGGTATAGGGAGTATAAATCCAAGCTTTTTGTGCTAGGGCTGGGGATTGATCTCTGATGTATCATGCCAAGCTGTTGCCTAGGCAGTCCATTTGTTGCCTATGCAGAAGTTTGTTTCCTCCTTTATGTTATGTTCAGGCTCTACCCATGCAGTGGTTTGTTCCCTTTCCAAACCTGCCTTTGCCCCAGTGTTCCCAGGGTTAAAACTTTGTTTGGTGTTGGGACTCTCCACTGCTGGCTTGCTATCTAGCTGCTGATACCTCTGCTGTTATCTAGTTGCCAGGACCTGGACAGCACTGTGGCTTAAAATCTCCCTCTGTAGTTCATGCTCTCCATCCTAGTTGTACTTTATTCCCCCTTACCCCCAAAGAGACAGACCTTCATTGAAATTCCTCTACATATTCCCCAATTGATAAATGGTCAAAGGATATGAACAGACATAATTCAAATGTAGAAATTAAAGCTATGTATAATCATATGAAAAAATGCTCCAAATCACTATTTGTTAGAAAAATACAAATTAAAACAACAATGAGGTATCATCTCACACCTATTAGATTAGCCCAGACAAGAAAAAGGGAAAATGATCAATGATGGAGAGGGTGTGGGAGGACTGGGACATTGATGCATTGCTGGCGGAGTGTGAACAGATTCAACTTTTCTGGAGAGCAATATGAAACTATGCCCAAAGAGCAATAAAACTGTTCATATCCTTTGACCCAGCAATTCCAATTTTAGGACTATATCCATAAGGAATTGTAAAAAATGGGGAAAGTCTTACATGTTCCAAAATATTCATAGAAGCTTTTTAATTAGTGGAAAGGAATTGGAAATTGAGGGGATGCCTATAAATTTGGGAATGGCTAAATAAGTTATGATACATGAATACTATAGAATATAATTGTTCTATAAGAAACAATAAATTGTCAGACTTAAGAGAAGTATGGAATAACTTGAGGGATCTGATGCTGAGCAAAAGGAGTAGAGCCAAGAGAACAATGTATATACATCAACAACCACATTGTGAGATGAACAACTTTGATGGAAGCAATTCCTCTCAACAGTCCAGAGAGCTAGGACTACTGTATTTGACAGGTTATGGATTACATTATCCCCAACCAGAGGAAGAAAAACAAAACAAAACAAAACACAGGAAAAAACAATTCTTCCAAATCTGATGAGCACTGTAAAAAAATTATCTCTTATGTGTCTCTTTCCCTTAATCCTAATTCCCCATGCCATAAAATTACTAATTTGTAAATATGTTTAACAAAATATGTATGTAAATTGTTAATCTGACTGTTCCCTGCTGAAGGGAGGACAGTGGGAAGGGAGGGTGGAGGGAAATTTTGTAACTTGGAAATATGCATATACGAAGGGATGGAAATAAATAAATGAATAAATATTTTAAAAAAAGAAATTCCTTTATAATGTCTACAGTTGAAAACTTTTTTCAGTCTTGCCTTTTTTGGTGGAATCTTAGTTTTGATGTCTGTGTGGAGGCTTCATTTAATGCTATGTAGGGAAAAGCTCCAGGAGCATGCTAGCTTCACGCTACCAATTTGGTTCCACCCTTGGACCCTATGATCAGTTTCTTACTGAAAACCCAAACAAAATAAAATAAAAATTTTTCTTTCCAGGATAAATCCTTCCTTATCACAAAGAAAAGTAACACATAAGCAAATGTGTTTAACACAGTGATAGCATGTAGCAATCTAGTCTTTTCTCACACAAAGAAGGAACTCTGTTTAATTATGTATTTTCTGGAACTTTTAATGGGTTTTTCAGTCAATCAGAATTTGACTTTCTCTTTTTGATCATTTATTTAAAAATTTTTTAGTCATTTTGTTTATTATTCTTTTGGCTTTGCTTATTTTGCTCAAGCAACAATTCAAACAAAACCTTCCATGTTTCTTTCATAAAGAAAAATCCATCTGATAAAATTCTTATAATCTAACAATGTATGAAAAAGTTCCTTAGACTGATAAAAATTTCAGGTCATTGTCCATTGGATAAAGGTTGCTGAATGAGAATTACCCTTACTTTTGGTAGTCTTTAAAAGGCAAGCAAATCTTCATGGACCCAAGGGAAAATGTTCTCTTGACACTCCACACCTCTTAGAGTGTGTTACAAGGAGGAGAAGGGATTTTGTTTTCTTCTCCCTCTCTTACTATCAGTGGCCTTCCCTAGCAGAAGTCCATGACAGCAGTATAGTTTCTGAGACCAAATTAATAAAGTCATCAGAAAGAGCAGTTGTCCAGTACCATAGAGGTTGGATACAATGTGACAGATGCTAATGTTTTAAATTTTTGGTTCTGTTTTGAAAGTGTATAGCAATGCCCTGTGCCAGGAATTAATCTGAATCTGAAAATGACAATATTGTAAACCATGACCAAGCATCAGAAGCACACAACTAATCCAAGTGCACATCCAGGAGTGCCCAACAGAAAACCTCTCATAGATGTTTAGTGCAAGGGACGTTTTTGGAACATTGTGCAATGTTTTTCCTTCCTTCTTCATTTTTATCTTTCTTTCTTTCTTTCTTTCTTTCTTTCTTTCTTTCTTTCTTTCTTTCTTTCTTTTCTTTCTTTCTTTCTTTTTTCTCTTTCTTCCTTCCTTCCTTTCATTTATTTTCTTTCAACTTGATCTATCTTTCCCAGATTGAAATCACAAAACCTATTTATACACCCATTCTAAGAACTGACTTAACTTGTCTTGGGAGCTTTGACCCACTCAATTTATAAACTTGTCAGATTCACCTTTCTTAATTTGGTGCTTCCCAAAACCTGGGGATTCACTATATTGAGTCCTGACTTGTTTTGCCCAATCAAGTGGTTCAGAATTTCTAAATTCATTTATTACATCTGCTTGTTAACTGGATTAAAGGAACCTCAACCATGCTTAGCTTATGTTCTAGCTATATCACTTTAATTTTTCTTTATCTAATTTTGTCATCTTGCTGACATAACATCAGGAAAAACACAATGGGAGCTGTAAAATTATATATTTAGAAGGGTGGACCTACAGAATACTTCAAATTTGGTATAGATTTCCTCTGAGAAACTTTTCCTGCAAGTGTAATTTAAAAGGAAAAAAAAACCCTAAATTAAAACCTGCCATTTCTTATCCTAGAATAATGTTCATTACATCTCATATATTATAATTTTTTAAAATGTCATTTTAATAAAGATTGTGACATATATTGCTCAACATGAACCTTTCAAAACAATAAAGAGTAGAAAAATTAAATAAAAGTTCAGTTTTTAGCCACTCCCCAAATAATTAATAAATATTATATTTCTCTTTACCTATTTCTCTTTTCCCTTAGCTCTCCATGCTAGCTTTAAAATTCTAGCTCCATTACACACCTTAGTCTTTTTTTTCAGAAAAAAATAGACATGGTTACTAAAATATGCCATTTTCAGTGGTATTTTGACTTGTTTAATCAGAAATGACTTTTCAGAATGCTAATTTTAAAGCTATATTTAAAATTGTTTTGACTTTAAAACTAAATTTAAAATTTAAAATGTATTTCTAAATATTGATGACATGAGAACATTCATGATTTTTTTTATTTTTCTGCCTAACTTGTGAAGAAAACTAAAGATACATTTTGTTTTGTTTTGTTTTTTCATTTTTTTGAAGTTTTAGATATTGGTTCTTACTAGTATGAATTGCTGAAAATGTTGCTCACTCATCTTCTGACTTAAATTGAAGTGATGGGGAAAATTCAAACTCAACTTTAATGCCAATATTTGAGAATCATGGGGCTATGGCATGTCATGTAGTATTAGTTGTTTTTTTTTTCAGTATAACCTTTTGAAAAATCATTACCATTTGAAAAAAATTTATCATTTGAAAGAAGTGTTAGATACAGAACACAAAAAGCCTGAAATATGTTATCATTTATTTATACAGAGAGTCAGTTTCATATATATATATATATATATATATATATATATAATTTCATTCATTGGCTTATAAACCTTGTTACCTTTTAGATCTGAAAATGAAAAAGGATTTAAAAAAAAAAGACCCCAACATTTCAGAGAGGTAGTGCTACCTAGATGAACAGAGAACTGGCTTCAGAGCCTGGAACATCCAGGTTTAACCCTCCCCTTTGTCACATACTGGCTATGGAACCCTTTCCAAATCATTTAACTTCACAGTGCCTTGGATGACTCTCTAAGACAACGTTGTGGACAGGAAGCCAACTTGCATTGATAGGACTTTCTGTAATCACAAGTTCCAACAAAACCACAGTTAAATCCTATCCTCTATCCCTATTGCCATTTCACAAAGTCCAATCTATCCAAAATGTGATTTCTCTGAAGCAATCTTCTTGAAAAAGTAAAGCTGGAGAAAATTAAAAATATCATAAAGAATCTTAATTGACCTTTTCCAATCTATACATCTAAGAATGAAGCCCTTCCTTCTCAACTTTCACACACATTACGATGGTAATTAGTTTTAATAGATTACATTAAATGTATAAGTATTTTAAGAGGTTCCTAATGAGAAATAGATAAAAGAAGAAAAGTTGAGAGATATTAATAAGGAGCAGGACAGTAAGCAAAGCGGAGTTGGGGTTAGTGTTGCATCCCATGCATCTCTGATGCATCTACTGTTGGCAGTAACCACTGTCTGACTGGATGACCTCCTCAAGTCACCCAAGTTCATTGGTCTTCACAGAGACACTCTCCTTGAAAAGGGGAGATATGAATACATTTGTAGCAAGTAGCCGAAAAGGAGAGATTGAAAATTAGAGAATGAAGATGACTGCAAAGACAGTTATGAAAACAGGAGTAAGGGACAAAAAAAAAATAGAAAAAGAGAAAGGATAAAAAGGCATATAAAGAGAATACATATTTATCTAGCACCTACTCTGTTCCAGGCACTGAGCTAAAGGTTTTCAAAAATTTCATTTTCTTTTTATCAATATTAATTCATTTGATCCTCAGAATAACCCTTGCTATTATTTATTTTACAGATGGTGAACTGAGGTAAACAGTGGATGAGTGACTTGCCCAAGATCACATAATTGGTAAGTCTGTGAGGAAGCATTTAAACCGATGTCTTCTTGATTTCAGTAACAGTGCTTTATTATCTTTTATTCTAGTTCTCAGATTGATGGATTATTTCAGTAATATAAACAATTTCTGGAGTTTTATTGTCAATTATTTAGTTTTCTATACTTTTTGCTTACTAATAATATAGGTGGTCCAGTGGATATAGTACTGAACTTGGAGTAAGGAAGATATTTGGTGCTTACTAGATGTGTGACCTTTGATAAGTCACTTAACCCTGATTCCCCATATACAGTCATTCTAATTCATTTTGTGTCACTGGATTCATATGACTGGAGGAGGAAGTGAGGTTTAGCACAGCAAGTCCTCAATCAAATCTAATTCATGTGCTTGTCATAGCATCACCTCCCTGAGTCATGATCTTCTTTGAGAATGAAGAACAGATATCATCATCAACATATCAAAAAGCCCAATTGTAAACAAAGGGAGGTAGAGTTGAGTAGGAGAGAAAATTGTAAAACAGAACAAACTCCATTAATATAGTGGAGCATATAAACTAAGATTTGGTGGTTTAGATAAAGTAAAATATTTATTTATATAGTATATTTGCATATATGTACAATTCCTTTCAGAAGAGATAATAATTGTGAGGATGATTATTATTCAACTGTCTTGTGAATGTTCTCCAAATTCTAAAGGAAATTCTTTCATTGAAGTTGTTTTTTCAGCACATTTTTGTTGGCAAAAAAAAAATTCAAGTGATTTCTTTTTCACTGATTTACTGAACACAGCAGCAAGAGTAGAATATCAATCAGTATTTCTAGAACACTTTAAAAAAGGACACTTAAAATAAGACTGTTAAATAAGGTCTGTTAAAACCACATTAACACTGAACATTCCTTTTGCTAATGTCCCTACTTCACAAATAATTAATGGCATGTCATCATGAATTGTAGTTTCCATCTTAGTTATTACATAAACTGATGATGATGATGACACCAATATATTCAAGCTGTTTATTCTTGATTTCCATAGGTTCCTGTCTTTTTAGAATATAAAGAAAAATATCCATCCTATGAATGACTTTTTATTACAATAACTACTACCCACATTCTTTATGAGTCATAGAATCCTGAGCAGAGGAGATTACTGGCAATCATAAGATATATAAATGTTGCAAAAGAGGAATAAATGTAAGTAGATTCAACTCAAAAATATCCTTCTCCATGCACAGTCATGATAATCTATGTGCAAAGTGAAAATTCTGCTCTATTTCAAGGAACAGCCTGCCAAGAGTATATTTCCTGTCTCAGTCTCTTTACTGAGCTCCAGTTTTATATTTCCTACTCTCTGTTGGGCATCTCAATATGAAGATTCTATTGACATTTCAGCATGTCTAAAACTGAACTAATCATGCACTCACTATTTTTCCCCTAACTTCCTCATTCCTATTGATCATTCCCAATTACCTAGACTTAAAACATTAGAGCTCTCTTTGAATTTTCTCTGCCTTCCACATGGTGATAGGTTGCCAAGTACAATTTTCTTTTTTTTTTTTTCGCAAAATTCATCATCTCTCTTAGGATCAGAAGATTATATATTTGAAGCTGGATATTAAACTCAGGCCCATTGTGGGGGAGAAGGAAAGGAAATGATGGTAGTAATACATAATACATCATAGTTCTAGCCCCTCCCTCACGATCTAACAAAACCAATTTAATTCAAAAAACTCCTGTGTATAAGGTATTTTTTTAACAAGACAAAAAATTTAAGGTAACAAGGCAATAAGAATTTAGTAAATTCTTACTATGGGGGCGGCTAGGTGGTGTAGTGGATAAAACACTGGCCTTGGAGTCAGGAGTACCTGGGTTCAAATCCTGTCTCAGACACTTAATAATTATCTAGCTGTGTGGCCTTAGGCAAGCCACTTAACCCCATTTGCCTTGCAAAAAAATAAATTCTTAATATGATCCAGATAATATATTCAAAACTGATGTAAATGTGATTTTAAAAAATAGAAAGAGAATCCTTGCCCTCAAGCAGCACACTCGAAAAGAAAAGGCAACACAACAGAAAATTTGAAGAGGTAGTTAGGGAAATTCTAACCTGGGAATCTGATATTGAATTCCAATAAGTCAGAAGCCAAGTCAGAAACCCAGGAGGGGATTGAAGGATAATCAGCCTGTACCAGCTTGTGGAAGGATGTCCCACAATGCAGAGACTTCAGACACAAGTGATATATGATGTGGAAGATGTGATAGAGAAACATAGAAAAGAGAGAATGAATTCAAAAGCAGATTAGGTCGTTTGGAGAAGTTATACACCAAGGTAAGAATAAAACTATATTACAAAACACAATGCAGGTTTGGATCATTATTGTATTAAAGAAAGCTTACTTATTGATAGAATATGTATTGCAATCCTATGACAAAAGTTGTCATAATAGGAATATGGTGGGGTAGAAAGAGCTCAGACTTTGGATTTTGTATTTCTGCTCAGTTTCCTGAGTGATCCTGGTCTAGTCTCCCTCCACTTTAGTAGCTATAAATAAGTTAATTGAACTGGATTAAGTACTTCTGGACTTGCTCCAAATCCCGAGAACCCAGAGAAAGATTTCACAAAGAAACAGGGTAGTAAGCAAGGCAATGTCAAGATTCATATGGTTGCATCCAATGTATCTTTTTTCTCGTTTTCAAATTTAATTTATTTAAGGCAATGGGGTCAAATGACTTGCCCAAGTTCACACAGCTAAGTGATTATTAAGTGCCTGAGGTCAAATTTGAACTCAGATCCTCCTGACTCCAGGGTCAGTGCTCTATCCACTGTACCACCTAGTTGCCTCAAATGTATCTTTGAAACAACTGCTGCTGGTCCTGAACCTACTCAAGTTCCATGATTTACATGGGGATATCTCTTATATAAGAAAGAGGAATATCTTATCTTATTTGTAGCCAATAGCAGAGAAAGAGAGATTGGAAATTAGGGAGAGGATGATTATAAAGACAATCTTCTAGAAGAAATGAAAGAGGATGGGAATTAAGGGTATAAGTAAAAGAGTTGACTTTAATGAGGAGTGTATCTTTGTCAGAGAATGAAATAAAGGAGGAGTGAATGAAAAACAACTGCAAGACCTTTTGAAATACAGATTAAGGAAAGGCAGATCAGAGCAACTGGTCTCTATTTTCTCAGTTTGAAGAAAGGTAAGTGGAAGAAATGCTAGGGAAAGGATAAAGAAAGAAGAGAAATATGGAAAAGACACAGTGGTGTACATGATTGAGTGTATGGAGGAAAAGTGAAACAATTAATTTTTTTACTATTTAGTTTAATGAAGATTAGCTTACTGAAGAAAATGTCAGACTTTTCATTTCTCCATTTGGGTTTTTCTTGGTAGAGTTACTGGAATGATTTGCCATTTCCTTCTCCAGCTTATTTTACAAATGAAAAAACTAAAGCAAACAGGATTAAGTGATTTGCCTATGCTCAAACATCTAGAAAGCATCAGAGCCCAGATTTGAACTCAAGATGAGTCTGCCTGACTGCTGGTCCACACTGCCATTAGTAAAGATCAGCTAAGTTAAATTTGTAGTAGTCCTAGACCACTTTTTCTTCATGGAAACTATAAGAGATAATTGGTGCAGTGAATAGAGTCTTGAACTTGAAGTCAGGAAGTCTGAATTCAGGTCTCATATATTTTCTAAATGTGTGCCTTGCACAAGGCAAATAACTTAACTTCTTTTGGCCTTAGTTTCTTCATCTATAACATGGGGCTAAACTCCTAGTTATGGTGAGGATAAAAAGAAATAATATTTGTGGAATACTTTGCATACTGTATGAATATTAGTTATTTTATTAGTAGTACGAGGAAGAGCATAGGAAATAGATGGTAAGGGCAATCAAAGCAATCAACCTTGTTGCTGAGCATAGGTTGTAAAAAAAGTAAAGGGACAAGGGATTCTATACAAATGTCAATCATTGCCAGATTAAGCAGGTTCTTAGGTCTTTAACTCCTCTTGTTATAGTGATAAGTCTATCTTGTACATACACATTTATGTTAAACATGTTTACAGATTAGTCATTTTTTGGTATGAGGAATTAGGATTAAGGGAAAGAAATACATAAGAGTTTTTTTTTTAATGAAAGTAGTGTTCATCAGATTCTGAAGAAAATTTATTGGTTTGTTTTGTTTTGTTATGTTTCGTTTTTCTTCCTCTGGATAGGGATAGCATTGTCCAAAACCATTCTGAGAGGGTTATCCTAGCCATCTGAACTGCTGAGAGGAGCTGCATCCACTAGGGTTAATCATCTCACAATATTGTTGTTAATGTGTACATTGTTCTCTTGGTTCTGCTTTGCTCAGCATCAGATCCTGTAAATCATTCCATGCTTTCCAGAACCCATTTATGATTTCTTATGGAGCATATATAAAGTTTCTTATAGACCAATATAAGAAACCATTAATGGTTTCTAATCTACTACAGTAGATTACTGTAGTCATTTACTATTGCTTCTTTTGAATTTATCCTAATCTACTGATCCGTTGCTCTATTTTTTTTAACCAATACCAGGAAGTTTTGATGACTGCTGCTTTATAATATAGTTTTAGATCTGGTAGAGCCAGGCCACCTTTCCTGTACATTTTATTTCATTGTTGTTCTAGAGCGTTTTTTTTTTGTTGCTCCACCTGAATTTTGTTACTATCTTTTCTAGATCAATAAATTAATTATTTGGTACTTTGATTGGTATAACACTGAGCAAGTAATTTAATATAGGTAGAATTGCCATTTTTATTATATTAGTTCAACCTAACCATGAGTAATTGACCTTTTTCGTTGTTTGGATCTAACTTTTTTTGGGTGAGAAGTGCTTTGCAATTGTGTTCATACAGTTAGATTTGTCTTGTGAAGGATTCCTAAAGTATTTCATATTGTCTGCAGTTAATTTAAATAGAATTTCTCATTCTATCTCTTGCTTTGTTGTTCATATATAGAAATGCTGATGATTTATGTGGGTTTATTTTATATCCTGCTACTTTGCTGAATTTGTTGTTTCAAGGAGTTTTTTAGAAGATTTTCTCAGGTTCTCTAGGTATACCATCATATCATCTTCAGAGTGAAATATTTGCTTCCTCATTGTGCATTCTGATTCCTTCAAGTTCTTTTTTCTTCTCTTATTGCTAGAGTAAACATTTCTTAAATGATATTGAAAAGTAATGGTGATAATGGGCATCCTTGTTTCATGCCTGATCTTATTGGAAATGCTCCCCATTTATCCCAGTTACACATAATATTTGTTGATGGTTTAGACAAATTATTTATTATTTTATTAAATATATTATTATTTTATTATAGTTAATATTAAATCATTAATTTTATTAAATTTATTATATTAACTTTATTGTCAATAGCAATAATCTATTAATACATTTTATTTATTATTTTTAAGAAAACTCCCTTTATTCCATATTTTCTAGTGATTTTAATAGGAATGCATGCTGTATTTTATCAAATAATTTTTCAACATCTATTGAGATAATCATATTATTTCTGTTAGTTTTGTTACTGATATGTTTATGTTGAATATTTTTCTAAAACAGAACTATCCCTGCCTAAATGGTAAAATACTACCTGATCTTAGTGTATCATCATAGTAATAACTTACTTTAATCTTATAGCTACAATTTTATTTAAGATTGTTTCATCAATATTTTGATTCTTCCTGGTTTAGGTATCAGCTCCGGATTGGTGTAATAAAAGGAATTTGGCAGAATTTTTTCTTTTCCTATTTTTATAAATAGTTTATCTAGATCATTCAGTTTGGTTCCCAAGGAAGACATATTTTGTCTACATTGAAAACGCTATTGTCAGGAAAGTCCTTTGAAATATTTGAGCATTGTATTATTATTATTATTTCTCCCATATTTCACCAGTCATTAGAGTTTGCACTGTTCTTCTTTCTCTTCTTAAATGAATTACCAAGACTTCAGTTGGCACTAGGGAAATGAGTAGGAGAATAGTGGTCTCCAGTAATCTGATGTGTGATAGAATTCAGACATTGCCAGACATTATATGAATGATTCCTTTTATCCTCAGTTAGATACAGGATTGAAGGAAAAGAAAAATCTGGTGGCTATAGTAAGGAGTTGAATTCTTCTTTGAGAGCAAAATAGTGGTATCATGGGCAAGGTTCTTTGGCTGCTCTGATTTCAGAATTGGGCATTTTCTTAGATTGACAAATTTGCATGATGTGAGGAGTGCATCTTTAAACAACCAATGTTCATGATCTCTTCATGTCAATGACTGCCAGATCATTCTTCTAAAAACTGCTTTATTATCCAATCTGCTTCAATTTCTCATTGTCTATTAATATGTCAACTTAAGTATTTTTCTTATTCTCACCTAATCATATATATTTGCCAAGGAATAGATAAAATTTAAAAAGGCATGAGAAATAATTTAGTATTTGGTTTCTATCGGCAACATGATTCCATTTTACTAGGTCCTGCTTTTTTTAATTAGAAAGGATAATCCTTAAAAAACATGATCTTAATGCACTTTAGATATTAGACAAGATCAAATTTATGATGCGGATGGTTATTTCAATAATGTTAAGAAAATATTTTTTAACATTTTTCTATTTCTTTTTTCAAGAAAAGCTAAAGCTTCACTTTAGTCATTCTTGTTTAATTTTTTATTTATTTTATCATAAAAAAGTTTATGATTAAATCAATTCTGGAATCTTGGATTCCCCACCTGTAAAATGAAAGAATTTGACTAGATGATATATATATATTCTTTCTGAATGTATGTTTATCTAAAATGGATTTTATGAACAGTTTGTTAACTAAGAAGACATAGTAATAAGGTTTATTAAGTGATGCAAACAATGTAAATGTGTTTGTATTGCCTTGATGTTGTCTCACATTATATCTTAACGTTGCAATTAATTAAAAAGATTGAATTTTTACCTGTAACTTTAAGGGAAACAAAGTGAAGCAAAAACAAAGCAAAAATGATAATAACAGCTGCCTCAAAGGATTGTGAAGATCAAATAAGAAAATATATTAAAGTGCTTGTAAAAAATCAAAATTATATACAAATATTTGTTAATTATTATTCAACTGCTATCCTTAAAACAGGTCAATGAATCTTGGTGATAACTTTTAATGTTTCAGTGAATGTGTCACCTCAAGAGAGATGCATATCCTCTAAGGTTTCAAATTCAACCCAACCTTGATCAAACTTTGAAATCTTGACCATAGAAGATTTCACAAACTATCCATGAAAGTCTTCTGAAAATTTGGGAGTCTTCCCATAGAACTTTTGACATCATGTGAATAATTAATGGAAAATATGTGCTTTTTAATCCATTATCCCTCACTCTTGCTATACAACCAGTCCATTACCTTTCATCTTTGACTTCAGCTATATATCTCAGAGTTTTTGTGTTTTTTTTAAATGCTGTTTCTTTTGAGCAATTCTTCCTTCATAATATTTTATAACATAATCATATTCACATTCTCTTTGTGCTTCTTACTTCCCATGGGACATAAATTAATACATTCATCTCTCTAGGTGTCATTCCCTACAACTGTGAAATGAGGGAATTGGAAGGATAGCTTCTAAGGTTTCTTCCTTCTCTATGATTATGCATGAATAATTAAGGTTTTTTGGTATGACATCCCTAAAATAGTTTGTGGTAGAATACAAGTTGTTCTGCAAATTCTATTGATGAAAGCTCTTTCCTTGTGATATTCTGAGTTTTACCATAAAGCAAAATAAAATTATAATTTGATCCATAAACTGAACATGTAACTTTTCTTTAAATTTGAATGTAATTGTCATAACTGCTAGAGTCGCACTCAAGATTTTTCATGATTTTTTCCTTTCTGTTAGTGCTATCATTCACCAAGTCTCTTAATAATTTTAATGGTTTTTTGAATTCCATATTCCAGGCCTCAGGGACATTTGGATCTGCAATACTCGATTGTCCTTTTGATAAGAGCTACAGTTTAGTAAGTAATCTTTGTGAAATGGTTTCTGAGCCAGGAAATACAATCAGAAACACAAAATGCAATACAAGTATAGAATGGGCAGCTAACCAGAGAGCAAAGAGCTACCCTATTTAATAATGGAGAACAATTTGTCAGTCTCCAAATTGCTTGCCTCAAAAGGAATAACACTCCTGGCAGGTATCCAGACTGCTATTTCCTTCTTCATATGCTCTTAGTGGAGAACAAACACATCATTTGAGAGATAAGTATAGAGATATGTCCCTGGCTTAGGGGTTACACAGAAAATACACAATTACTAGAGCCTTTTCCTATTTCTAACAGGAGTAGCTTGGCATTGAAGGTATTGTGTTTTGAGACAATAAAGTAAAACCTTTTCTCTCACTGAATAGGAAATACTGTTCAATACACTGAAACTGTAATTCACTGGAAAATGGAGTTCCATACCCTATGTTGTGTTATCCTCCTGGCTGAAGAACCCCCACACCATATGCATATTAACCAATCCTACAAGGCAGTTAGATACAGAGAACTGAAGTCAAACCCAGACAGTATGAATCTGAGGCCCTGATTGATTTTGAGTTTTAATGTTTCCTTTCCTGAGTAGTTAAACAATCATCTATCTCAGGATGGGAGTCTTCAGGCTTCTACTTCAAGAGATCCAGAGTTCCAGGGTCCATAGGATAGAGTTAACTGATAACATGTGAAACTTTTTCACCAGAGAAAATTGTCACTGACTGGGAGATGCGCCCCAAACTTTCGTAGTTTAACAGAAGATATGAACCAGAAGTTGTTTGGAAAGTGTAGAGCAGGGTGGGGAACCTTTATATTTTCTTTTGACCAAGGGCCATTTAGATGTCTATTGCATCATTCATGGGTCATACATAATTATCAACTTAAAATTAGCCTGATATATATGGTCAAACCTCTAGTTAATTTACCTTTAATAAGCTCCTAGATTTATTGAATTTCAAGTACTGCCTATTGGTACCATGGCAGCACCAGACCAAATGATTTCTGGGACTGGATATTTCCCAACCCTGGGGTAGAGCCTAGATAAAGTGTGGAAGGTCTATTGAATAGTCCCCAAATTCACCAGTAATCATAAGTTAGAGGCAGATAGTTGGTTCTGTAAATAAAACACTGGACTTAGCGTCAGGAAAATCTAAATTCAAATTCCATTTCACGCTCTTACTAACTGTGTGACTCTGGGAAAGTTACTTAACCAGTGTCTAATCCACTGGAGAAATAAATGGCAAACCACTCCAGTACCTTTGCCAAGCAAACCCCTGGGATCATAAAGAGTTAGACATAACAGAATAAAAACAACAACAAGTAATATTTTTCGAACAAGTCCTGTTTTACATCTTTTTATAAACTCATGATTGTGTAACTCCTCTCATTTGAGGCCAGAGTCCACAGAGTTGAGTCAAACCTTGTGGCTGTATAAAGAATTGAGGAGCCTCTTAGTGGGGAAAGTAAAATCATAAGACTCTGGTTTGTAATCCCAAAATAACCAAACTATAATTTTCACATACAGTGATTCATATTAGTTGTAAATTATCTTAGTCAAGAATTGGCATCCTCCTTTGTTAAAAGTAAGTGTAGAAGATCGTTATAAAATGTCTTTAAGAATATAGAAAATTTAGAGCACCAAATCTGAAAGAACAATTGTTATACATACATTAATATATTAGAATGTTAGAATTTTAAAAAATTAAAACTTGTTTACTTTTGAAAATTATTTTTAGTTTATTTTGTATTTTATTTTTTCTAAATTATAGGTAAAACTAATTTTTAACATTCATTTTTGAAACTTTGAATTCTGAATTCCCAACTTCCTCCCTCCTTCCCCTGGCCCTCCATTTTGAAGGCAAGCAATTTGATATAACCAGGAGATAAAATAGAAATGACAAGAATCTACCAATAAGCTCTTAAAAGAGATCCAAAACTGAAAATTCCTCGGTGTGTTATAGATGAATTCCAGAATTCCCAGGACAATATGAAAATATTGCAAGGAGTCAGAAGGAAACCCAAGAATTGTAGAACTATAGACAGAAGATTTAGCAGCTTAAAGCATTGGACTTGGGGTATGATATTCTGGAAATCAAAGAGTATGGATTACAACCAAGAGTCAAACTAATCAGCAAACTCAGCATAATGTTTCAGGGGAAAAGATGGAGATTCAGTGAAATAGGAGATTTTAGACATTCCTTATTAAAAGAAGAAACAAAAAAAATAGAGTTGAACAAAACCTTTGATCTTTAAACACAAGACTTAAGGGACGAATAAAAAGGTAAACAGGAAAAGGAATTCATGAGGACTTAATAAGATTAAATTGTTTACATTCATACATGGGAGGATAAAACTGGTAACACGATATTGGATATGGTGAAATGAGAAATTAATACTTCCTTGCTGAAGTTGTGAACTGGTTCAGCCATTCTGTAGAGCAATTTGGAACTATGTCCGATGAACTATAAAGCCATGCATATCCTTTGACCTAGCAATACCACTACTAGATTTGCACCCCCAAAGATAAAAAAATAACAAAAAAGGAAAAGGACCTCTATGTATAACAGATCTTTTTTAATAGCAAAAAAAATCGAGAGGGTGCCCCTCAGTTTGAGAATGGCTGAATAACCTGTGGTTTATGATTATGAATGATGAGCAAGATACTCTCAGAAAAAGTTGGAAAGACTTACATGAGCTGATACAAACTGAAATTTACTATGTACAAAGTAACAGAAATATTATAAGACAATAAACTTTGTTCAGACCTAGTTATTTGCATCAGTCCAGTGATCTAAGACAACTCTGAAGGACTTATGATGAAAAATATTATCCATTGCCAAAGAAAGAACTGATGTTATTTGAATATAGATTGAAACATATTTTTAACTTTATTTTTCTTGAGCTTTTTTTTTGGCCTACATTTTCTTTATCTTATTGGCTTTTTTTGTACCTCTTTTACCATTTGGCCTAGTTTGTTTGTTTGTTTGTTTGTTTTTAGGTTTGCTTTTTTTGATAAGGCAATGGGATTAAGTGACTTGGCCAAAGCCACACAACTAGATAATTATTAAGTGTCTTAGGCCAGATTTGAACTCAAGTACTCCTGACTCCATGTACTACCTAGACACCCCTTAGTTTGTTTTTAACGTGTTATGGTCTTTGATTTTTTTTGTAATTCCTTTACCAAGCTGTTAATTTGTTTTTCATGGATCACTATAATTTCTCTTCACAAATTTCCTCTTAGATCGCCCTCTAAAAGTTGTTTATCTTAGATATAATAATAAAGAGAGAGACAACACAGTAAAATAAGAAGGAGAATAATGAATAATGGATAAGGATTTAATCATTCCAAGACTTAATCTGTGTTAAAACTTTACCTAGGATACTAGCTATGTGACTTTAGGAAAGTCACTTCACTTTTTAGTTTCACTGCATGCAAATTTTACCTTCTGCAGAAAACCTTCTGCTCCCCCAGCTATCAATACATTCTCCTTTGAAATTATTTCTTTGACTCTAAATCCAATAATCTTAATTTCTTTCAGTATTATGCATCCCAAGACTGGAATACTTTCTTATATAAAATTCACTGTATGTCTTTCAATTAAATCATTTTTTTCCACGTTAGCTACATTTCTTCCATGCTGGTTAGAAATCTGAAAGTGTCTTAAGAATTTCTTTAAGATTACTTTCCCAAACTATTTACCCTGGCTATATCATAGGAAGGAGTTTACAGAGGAATGAATCTTAATATTGTAAGTGGAAAATCCTGACTTCCATGTCTCAAGAATCCCTGGTACAAAGAATAATACAAAAATAAACATATGATTTGAGGGATGCAAGATAAACAACATGTTATAGTCATGCAACAAGTAAAGATTTTTCAAGATTCTAAATATGCAGTTGTCATGAAATTTTAAAGATTTAAATTATTCTGAATTTTTGTATTCATGAGAAATTTTATCTTTTTTAAAGATTACTTTTTATTATTGCTATTTCATTTTTCCAAATACATGATATGAAAACTTTTCAACATTCATCCATATATCCATGTATATTTTTAAGTTATGAAATTTCCTTCCCACTCTCAGCAGATCAAAGAGTAAGGACGGCCATATTATATTGGCTATGGGCAATGTTATCCCCATCCAGAGAAAGAAAAACAAGACAAAAGAAAACATAACAAAAAACAAAAAACAATCCTTCAGAATCTGATGAACACTTTATAAAAATCAACTCTTATGTATTTCTTTCCCTCAGCCCTAATTCCTCATACCAAAAATGACTAATCTGTAAACAAGTTTATCAAAAATATGCATATACAATGCTAACCTGACCATTTTCCACTGAGGGAAAGAGGGCAGAAAGGGAGAGTGGAAGGAAATTTTGTAACTTAAAAGTATACATATGCATATGGATGAAAAAAAATTCAAAAAAATAATAAAAACAATTCCTTCCACCCTCCTTTCCCATCTCCCTCCAATCAGTTGTAAACAGTATGGTTAATATTGTATGTACACATTTGTGTTAAATATGTTTAATTTTTGGTTTGAGGAATTAGGATTAAGGGAAAGAAATACATAAAAGATATTTTTGAAAAAGTGAATGAGTGTTCCTCACATTCTGAATTATTTTATTTTATTTTATTTTTTTGTTTTGTTTTTCTTCCTCTGGATGGGGGTAACATCATACAAAGACTGTCTAATAAGGTTGTCCTAGCTCTCTGAACTGCTGAGACCAGCTGTATCCATTAATGTAGGCCATCTCATAATGCTGTTTTTAAGTTATACATTATTCTCTTTGTTCTGCTCCCTTCATTCAAAATGAGATTCTACAATTCATTCCATGCTTCTCTAGAGTCCAACCATTTACAGTTTCTTATAAAACAATTGTATTACATAATGTTCATGTAAACATTTAAACATTTCCCAATTGATAGTTATCCCCTCAATTTCCAACTCTTTACTACTACAAAAAGAGCTGCTATGAATATTTTGGAACATGTGGGACTTATCCCATTTTTTATTATTTCTTCTGGATATAGACCTAGAATTGGAAATTCTGAGTCAAAGGTATAAATAGTTTTATTGATCTTTGTGTATAGCTCCATATTGCTCTCAAGAATTGTTGGATCAGTTCACAACTCTAACAGCAATTAATATTCTACTCTCCCACAATCTCTCCAGCAGTGGAAATCATTTTTTCCTTTTTGTCATTTTAGGCAAACTGATAGGTGTGAGGTGCTATCTCAGAGTTGTTCTAATTTGCATTCTCTAATCAACAAAAATTTGGAAAATTTTTATATGATTTATGTAGTTTTAATTTCATTTGAAAATTCACATCTTTTGTCCATTTATCAGTTTGGCGAATGACTTGCAAACTCTATATACTTTAGAAATAAGACTTTATCAGAACTCCTAGTTGTGAAGATTATTTCCCAGCTTTCTGCTTTCCTTCTAATTTGGGCAGCATTGATTTTATTAGTGCAAAACCTTTTTAATTTAATAAAATAAAAAGCATTTATTTTGCCATTTATAATGTACTTAATGTACTCTATTTCTTGTTCATAAATTTGTCACCTTTTCATAGATCTAATAGAGTGCTTCTTGGTCTATTAATTTATTTATGGTGTCACTCTTTATGTCTAAATTCTGTATCCATTTTGACCTTATATAGGGTGTGGCATGTGGGTCTATGCCTAGTTTTTGCTATACTATTTTCCATTTTCCCAACAATTTTTGTCAAATAGTGAGTTCTTATCACATAACCTAATGTCTTTTCAAACAGTAGATTATTGTAGTCATTTACTGTTATTGCTTTTGAACCTATCCTAATCCACTGATCATTACTCTATTTTTTTAACCAATACTACTACTTTATAATAGAATATATAATATAATATAGTAGAGCTAGGCCTCCTTCCTTTACATTTTATTTTTTCAGTTCCCTTGCTATTCTTGACATTTTATTGGTCCACATGAATTTTATTACTCTTTTTTTCTAGCTTGGCAAAAAAAATTATTTTGTATTTTGATTGGTATGGTACTGAATAAGTAATTTAGTTTGTGAAGAATTGTCATTTTTATTATTTTATCTCGACCTAATGATGAACAATTGACATCTTCCCAGTTATTTATATCTGACTTTATTTGGATGAGAAGTCCTTTATTATTGTGTTCATTCTGTTTCTGGGTTTGTCTTGGGAGGCAGATTCCCAAGTATTTAATGCTGCCTGAAGCTACTTTAAATATAATTTCTCTTTCTATCACTTGCTCTTGGGCTTTGTTGTTCATATATAGAAATGTTATGTTTGTTAATTGTTTAAAGGAATTTTTAGATGATTTTCTTGGGTTCTCTAAGTATACCAACATATCATCTGCAAAGAGAGAAACCTTTGATTCCTCATTGCCAATTCTGATTCTTCCAGTTTCTTTTTCTTCTCTTATTGCTTGAGTTAACATTTAAAAAAATTATAAGGAATAGTAATTGTGATAATGGGCATTCTTGTTTCACCCCTGATCTTATTAAAAATCTTCTGAGTTAGTTCCAATTTTATATATGTTGATGGTTTTAGATAGGTACTACTTATTATTGTAAGGAAACCTCCATTTATTCCTAAACGTTCTAGTGTTTTTAAAAGTAAAGTATGTTGGATTTTATCAAAAGATTTTTCAAAATTTATTGAAATAATCTTATAATTTATGTTGGTTTTGCTATTGATATGTTCAATTATGTTGAATTTTTTCCTAATATTGAACCATCACTGCCTACCTGGTAAAAATCTGGTGTATTATCCTAGCAATAACTTTTTGTAATCTGTTTTTAGTTGTTTTCCAATTATATGCAGTAGTAGTTTCTACTAGTCATTTTGGCAAGGTTTTGAATTTTGCAGATTTTCCCCTTTCTCTTTTCACCCCTCTTGTCCTCTGTATAGAAAGCAATTTTATATCTTTCCGATATGCATTTGAAATGCATATATCAAAATTGAAAGTATTGAGAAAATAAGCACATCCTTATGAAAGAAATAAAATATTAGAGATAACAAAATTATTTAATAGATAAGATGACCTTTTGAAATTTGAAGATAATAATCTTAGGTCTTCATTTAAATGCCAATGTTCTTTCTCTGGATATGGATTGTATTCTCCATCACAGATGCCCTAAAATTATCCCTGATAATTGCACTGATGGAATGAATAAGTTCATCAAGTTTGATCATCACTGGATGTTGTTGTTAAGGTGTGCATTGTTCTTCTGGTTCTGCTCATCTCACTCAGCTTCAATTCATGCAATTTTTCCCAGGTTTCTCTGAAGTTCCATCCCTCCTGGAGCAATAGTGTTCCAACACACACACACGCACACACACAAACACACACACACACACACACACACACACACACCACAACTTGTTCAGTCATTCCCTAATTTATGGGCATCTAATCTATTTCCAATTCTTTGCCACCTTGAAAACTGCTGCTAGGGATATTTTTATACATGTGGACTTGTTACCCCTTTTCATGATCTCTTTAGGATATAGACCCAGTAGTGGTATTGTCTTTGATCCATCAAAGACTGTGCACATTTTTCTTGCCCTTTGGGCTTATAATATTGTTCTCAAGAAAGACTGCACCAATTCACAACTCCACCAACAATGTACTGGGGTCCCAGATTTCCCACTTCCCCTCCAACAATGATCATTATCCTTTCTGGTCATATGGGTCAATCTGAGAGGTGTGAGGTGGTACTTCAGATATGTTTTAATTTGCATTTATATAATCAGGAATGATTCTGAGCAATTTTTCATTTAACTATAGATAGCTTTGACTTTCTCATCTGAAAATTGCCTTTGTATATCCTTGGACTATTTGTCAATTGGGGAATGACTTGATTTTTTTTTATATATATTTGACTCAATTTTCTATTGAGTCCTTTGTCAGAAACACTAGTTATAAAAATTATCTCCCAATTTACTACATTTCTTTTTATCTTGGTTAAAATGGTTTTATCTGTGCAAAACTATTTAATTTAACTTAATTTAATCAAAATTATTCAGTTGTTGTTTTTTTATAAGGTTCTCTATCTCTTCCTTGGTCATAAACTGCTCCCCTTTCCATAGATCAGGTAAACTTCCTTGTTCTCCTAATTTGCTTATAATATTGTCTTTTATTTTTAAATTCTGCACACATTTTGATCTTATCTTGATATAGAGTGTGAGGTATTAGTCTAATTCTAGTTTCTGCCATACTGTCTTCCAGTTTTCCCAGCAGATTTTATTAAAGTGAGTTATTATCTCAGAAGCTGCACTCTGAGTTTATCAAACACTAGATTACTATAATCATTTCCTGCTATCTCTTTTGCAACTAATCTATTCCACTATCCATCCATCATCCATTTTGATGACTGATGCTTTATAATATAATTTTAGATCTGCTTAGGCTAAGCAATGTTATTTTGAAATTTTTTTCATTAAATCCCTTGATATTCTTGACATTTTGTTTCTCTATATGAAATTAGTTACAATATTTTCTTGTTCACTAAAGTAATTTTTTGGAAATTTCATTGGTAGTTTAATTTAGGTAGAATTGTCATTTTTATTATATTAACTTGGTCTATCTGTGGTCCTTTGATATTTTCCCTGTTATTTAGATCTGATTTTATTTGTGTGAAAAGTGGGTTTTTTGGTTGTTTTCAGAGAGTTTCTGAGTCTGTCTTGGCAAGTAGAATCCTAAGTATTTTCTGAACTTTTCTGAAGTTTTTAAAACAGGATTTCTCTATCTAATCTTGCTGCTGTATCTTGTTGGTAATATATAGAAATACTGAGGATTTATGTAAGTTTATTTTATATCCTGGGACTTTGATAATGTTGCTAATTGTTTCTAGTAGTTTTTAGAGGATTTTTTAGGATTCTCTAGGTATACCATCATGTCATCTGCAAAGAGTAAGAGTTTCACTTTTTCCTTCGCAATTCAAATTCCTTCAATTTCTCTTTCTTCTTCTCTTATTGCTGAAGTTAACATTTCTAATGCAATAATGAATAGCAGTGGTGATGACAGGCATCCTTGTTTCACCCTAATCTTATTGAGAATGCTTCTAGCTTATCCCCATTCCATATAATGCTTGATCATTGTTTCAGACAGATAATGCTTTTCATTTTAAGGAGCAATCCATTTATTTTTATTCTCTTTAGTACTTTTAGTAGGAATTGGGTGCTGAATTTTTTCAAAGACTTTTTCAGCATCTATTTTTTTAGGTTTTTGTTTCAAGGCAATGGGGTTAAGTGGCTTACCCATGTCCACACAGCTAGGTAACTATTAAGTGTCTGAGATCAAATTTCAATTCAGGTATTCCTGACTCCAAGGTCAGTGCTGTATCTACTGCACCACCTAGCTGCCCCTTTCAACATCTATTGAGATAATCATATCATAATCATATGATTTTTCTTAGGTTTGGTATTGATATAGTCAATTATGCTAGCTGTTGATCGTGATGTATCATTGTAGTGATAATTTGCTATAATCACTTTGCTAATATTTAATTTAAGATTTTTGTATCCATATGCATTAAGCAAATTGGTCTACAATTTTCTTTCTCTGTTTTGACTCTTTCTGGTTTTGGTATCAATGCCATAAAGGTATCATAGAAGGAATTAGGCATAGTTTGCCTTCACCTATTTTTCCAAATAGTTTATATAGAATTAGAACCAATTGTTCCTTGAATGGTGGATAGAATTCACTTGTGAATCCATCTGGCCCTGGAGATTTTTTAGGGAGTTCATTGATGGGATTTTTTATTTTCTTTTTCTGAGATAGGGTTATTTAGGTAATTAATTTCCTCTTTGTTTAACCTGGGAAAATTATATTTTTAGTAAATATTCATCCATTACACTTAGATGAAATATTTTATTTATCTTTTATTTATTAAAGGGAAAGAGGTTAAGTGATTTGCCCTAGGTCACACAATTAGGTAATTATTAAGTGTCTGAGGCCAGATTTGAAATGCGGTCCTCCTGACTCTAGAGCCAGTGCAGTGAAGGAGTTGATGTCTTTATCCATTTGCCCAATTATGTTAAGAGAATTATTTTCTACTTTTTAAAGCATTCTTTATCTTTTTAACTTTAGCTGAAGCATAATATATTTTGCTCCATCCTTTTACCTTTACCCTATGTATATCTCTCTGCTTCAGATGTGTTTCTTATAAACAACATATTGTAGGATTCTGGTTTTTATCCATTCTGCTATCCACTTCCATTTTAGGGGACAATTAATTTCATTCACATTTACAGTTAAGATGACTACTTCTGTATTTCCCCTCCATGTTATCATTCTCCATTTATATTTTTCTCTTTCTTTTCTTCTTATTCCTCCTCACCAAATGCTTACTCCCTTTTCCCTTTAACTTTTCTTTTAAAATTTAACTTTCAGTTTAATTTCACTGATTCCTTAGCCTTCCCTTTTCTCAATCCCTTCTTCCCTTAACTTTCCATTCCCTCACCACATTCCTTTCCCTGTAGGGTAGGATAGATTTTTAAACCTAAGTGGGAATGTATCCTACTCCCCTTTAAAAATTATAAATCTTTGTACATTTTACCTTGTGTTGTTTATCTCTCAAGTACTGTTAATCAGTTATCATCAGTCACAGCTTGATTAACTGATAGCTTGATAAGTTCAAAATATTATCAAAGTACCATCACAAATTGATGTCTTCATTGTTTAATGTACAGTATTGCCTCATAGTCACTAAGTACCTTCCCCTCTTGAGTCTGAATTTTTCAAGAGTCTGAATTTCATCAAGTTGTTTTCATTTTTTTACCTTACCCCCTTTCAAGTATCCTTCAAAGTCACACAATCCTCTTCAGCCAAGGTATCATCCAAAGCCAAATCATATCATGTAATATTTGTGCCCCTCCCCCCAAGCATATTTTCTCCCCCCATCCAGGGTGCTTAACCTTTTGTTAAGCAAAGTATGGATTAAGACCAACCCTGATTTAATTATAAGAATTTCACTTCCCCTCCCACCCCAACCAGTATACTTAATCTATTGCCAAGTAAAGTACGTATTAAGTCTAACCCTGATTTAATTAACTTCAAGAAGCTCAAAGTGGTCTAAGTAACTGGGATGCTCTGAATGTCTCACTTAAGAATTTTGCAATTGACTGTGACTTGTTTCTTATTGTTTTTATCTTTTGTGTTTTTTTTTCTAGTTAGTTATTTTTACTTTTTTAAAATTGTGCATAAGACATTTCTTATTTTTTTGGCATTTCCTTTTTAATTGCTGTTTTATTTTTCAAATCTATATTATGAAGGTTTTTCAAAATTCATATGCGTATCCTCTTCTCTTATTAATATTTTTTTTTGTTGATTTATCTAGTTGCAGTCAAGGACTCTGATTTCTTTTCTCTTTTCTTTCTTTTCCCTCCTTGCCTCCCTTCCTCTTTTCTCTCTTCTCTTCTATCTTTAACTCACAGGGAGAATATTCCCTGAACCTATTTTCTGGGTCCAGATTTTGACTGACATACTAACCCCAAAAGAGGTGAATAGAAACTACGTGAGAAAGAACATTAGGGGGAGTGCTGAGACAAGACCTGATGAAATCTCTTTCTCTCTCTCCTGTTATTTTTCTTCTCATTCCCTTCCTTGGAGAATTGTTACTGATCCTCAAATCTCTATCTTTTAAGATTTTAATAATTTTTGTTTACTCTGTTAATTGTGATAAATGGGATTACCCACAGCATACTAAAATATGTATTTAAAGTGCATGATTAGTAAAGTTAAGAGTCAGACACAGAGGCATAATAGATGGAGGAAAAAAGATAGAGTCTCAAAAGATGAGTATATTGGATAGATAAAGAGATATATTTAAATACTGGCTAGTTGTTTATTAGAGAGATAAGATTACTAGCATAATTGCTAGCTTCCTAATAATGAAAAAAATTCTTTGAAGTCAAAATATTTTATTCATATGTAGGAATGCAAACAGGAACACAAAAAAATCACTAGTGATTTTTCTTTTCTGTTTCTTTTTTTTGTCCTGAGTCTTGTGTTTGATAGATGAATTTTCTGTGCAGCTTTACTCTCTTCATCAGAAATGCTTAGAAGTCCTCTAGATCATTGAATAACCCACTCACCCACCCCCCACCCCCATCAAGGATTATGCTCAGTTTTGTAGAATATTTTATTTGAAGCCCTCTGACTCTTTAATGTGGTAGATGCTTAATTTCAGGTTATCTTGACTGTGACTTCATTGAATTATTTCTTCCTGACTGATTACAGTATTCTCTCATTGACCTGGAAGCTCTGGAATTTGGCTTTAATATTCCTGGGAGATTTCATTTTGGGATGTCTTTCAGGAGGTGATCAATGAATTCTTTAAATTTCATTTTTTTTTAACCTGTGGTTGTAGAGTAGCAGGGCAGTTTTCCATGTTAATTATCTCTCTCTCTCTCTTTTTACTTTTGCATGGCAATGGGATTAAGTGACTTACCCAAAGACTCAGTTAAGTATGTATTAAGTGTCTGAGGTCAAATTTGAACTCAGGTCTTCCTTATTCTAGGACTAGTGCTATCTTCAGTGGGCTGGGCCATCTAACTGCCCCTTTACTTGATAATTTCTTGAATGTGATACCATGTTTATTATGGTTTTCAGGAAATTCAATGATTTCTAAAGTATCTATAAACTTGGTATATTTTACAGGTTTTTTGTTTGTTTGATGAGAAATTCAACATATTCCATTTTTCATTCTTTGTATTATGTTTTATTATTTTTTTAAAAAATTATTTATTTTGAATTTTACCAGATTTACCCTAAACTTGATTCCCTAGCCCCACCCCACACAGAAGGCAGTCTGTTGGTCTTTACATTGTTTCCATACTATGCATTGATCTAAATTGAATGAGAGAGAGAAATCATATCCTTAAGGGAAAAAAAGTATAAGAGATGCTAAATTACATAATGATATTTTTTTTAAATTAAAGGTACCAATCTTTGTTCTTTGTTCAAACACCACAATTCTTTCTCTGGATACAGATGGTATACTCTAACACAGATATTCCAAAATTGTGCCTGATTGCTGTACTGATGGAATGAGCGACCATTAAGGTTGATCATCAAGCCTATGTTTTTCTGGTTCTGCTCATCTCGCTCAGCATCAGTTCATGCAAATCTTTCCAGGTTTCCCTGAATTCCCATCCCTCCTGGTTTCTAATAGAACTATAGTGTTCCATCACATGCATATACCACAGTTTATTAAGCCATTCCTCAATTTATGGACATTCATTCAATTTCCAATTCTTTGTAACCACAAAGGAGTGCTGTATTTTGTCTAAAATTTTTTGTTCTTACCATTTTTACATAATTTCTTCAGGGTACACACCCAGTAGTGGTATTACTGGATCAAAGGGTATGGACATTTTTATTGTCCTTTGGGCATAATTCCAAATTGTTCTCCAGAAAGAAGTTGGATCAGTTGATGGCTCCACGAACAGTGAATTAATGTCCCAGACTTCCCACATCCCCTCCAACATTGATCATTGTCCTTTATGGTCATATTGGCCAATCTGAGAGGTGTGAGGTGGTACCTCAGAGATGTTTTAATTTGCATTTTTCTAATCAGTAATGGTTTGGAGAAATTTTTCATATGACTATGGAACACTTTGATTTCCTGATCTGCAAATTGACTTTGCATATACTTTGACCATTTGTCAATTGGGGCGTGGCTTGTTTTTAAAAAAAATTTGACTCATTTCTCTTTTTATTTTATAAATGAGTCCATTGTCAGAAGTACTAGTTGAAAAAATTGTTTCCCATTTTATTACATTTCTTTTGATCTTGGTTATAGTGGTTTTGACTGTACAAAAGCTTTTTAATTTAATGTAATCAAAATTATCTAGTTTGTTTTTAATGAAGTTCTCCATCTCTTCCTTGGTCATAAAATGCTTTCCTTTCCATAGATCTGACATGTATACTATTCCTTGATCTTCTAGTTTGCTTATAATATTTCTTTTTAATGTCTAAATCCTGTATCCATTTTTATCTTATCTTGGTATAAGGTGTGAGGTGTTGGTCTAATCCAAGTTTCTGCCACACTAACTTCCAATTTTCCCAATAGTTTTTATTGAAGAGAGAGTTTTTATACCAATAGCTGGACTCTTTGGGTTTACTCTTTATAGATTACTATAATAATTTCCTCCTATTGCACCTAGTCTATTTCACTGATCCTCCACTCTATTTATTAGCCAATACCAAACAGTTTTGATGACTTATGTTTTATAACATGATTTTAGATCCGGTAGGGTTAAACCATATTCTTTTGCACTTTTTTCCATTAAATTCCTGGAAATTCTTGACTTTTTATTTCTCCATATGAACTTACTTAATATTTTTTCTAAGTCATTAAAGTAAATTTTTGGAATTTTGATTGGTAGGGCACTATATAATTAGTTTAATTTTGGTAGCATTGTCATTTTTATTATCTTAGCTTGGCCTGTCCATGAGCAGTTGATATTTGCCCAGTTATTTAAATCTGATTTTATTTGTGTGAAAAGTATTTTGTTAATTGTTTTCAAAAAGTTTCTGAATCTGCCTTGACAGGTAAATACCCAGATATTTTATATTGTATGAAGTTACTTTGAATGGTATTTATCTTTCTAGCTCTTTCTGCTGCATCTTTCTAGTCATATAGAGGAATGCTGAGGATTAATGAGGGTTTATTTTATGTTCTGTGACTGCTAAAATTGCTAATTATTTCTAGTAGTTTTTTAGATGATTTCTTGGGATTCTCTAGGTATACCATCATGTCGTATGCAAAGAGTGAAAGTTTTGTCTCTTTCCAATTCTAATTCCTTCAATTTCTTTTTCTTCTCTTATTGCTGAAGCTAACATTTCTAATACAATATTGAATAATAGTGGTGATAATGGGCATCCTTGTTTCACCCCTGATCTTTTGAGAATGCCTCTAGCTTATCCCCATTGCATGTAATGCTTGTTGTTGGTTTCACCTAGTTATTGCTTACTATTCTAAGGAAAAAATCCATTTATTTCTATGCTCTGTAGTGTTCTTAGTAGGAATTGGTGCTGTATTTTGTCCAAAGCTTTTTCAGCATCTATTGATATAAACATATAAATTCTGATAGATTTGTTATTGATATAATTAATTATTCTAACAGTTTTCCTAATGCTGAACCATGCATTCCTGGAATAAATCCTACTTGGTCATAATATATGATCCTACCTAGTGATAACTTGTAATCATTTTGCTAAGATTTTATTTAAGATTTTTCATCTATATCCATCAGGGGGATAGTCCTATACTTTTCTTTCTCTGGTTTATCTCTTCCTGGTTCAGGTATCAGTAATATATTGGCAGTACTATATCAGTACTATATAGGCAGAGTTCCATCTTCACCTATTTTTCCAAAGACTATATATATATATATGTGTGTGTGTGTGTGTGTGTGTGTGTGTGTGTATATATATATATATATATATATATATATATATAGAATTGGAACCAATTGTACCTTAAATTTTTGATAGAATTCACTTGTGAATCCATCTGGTCCTGGAGATTTTTCTTAGGGAGTTCAATAATGGCTTATTGAATTTCTTTTTCTGAGATAGGGTTATTTAGGTATTTAATTTCTTCTTCATTTAAACTGGGAAACTTGTGTTTTTGTAAATATTCATCCATTTCACTTACATCATCAAAATTATTGGCATAGAGTTGGGCAAAATAATTTTGACTTATTACTTTAATTCCTTCCTCATTGGAGCTGAGTTCACCTTTTTTTTCTTTCATTTATGATACTAGCAGTTTGGTTTTCCTCATTCTTTTTTTCTATCAAATTAACCATTGGTTTATCGCTTTTTTTGTTTTTTTCATAAAACTACCTCTTTGTTTTATTTATTAGTTCAAAAATTTTCTTGCTTTCAATTTTATTAATTTCTCCTTTAATTTTTAGAATTTCAAATTTGGTCTTTAAGTGGAGATTTCAAATTTGTTTTTCTCTAATTTTTCTATTTGCATGTTTATTTTATTGATTTCCTCTTTTTCTAATTCATTCACGTAGGCTTTTAAAAATATAATGTATCCTCTGAGAGCTGCCTTGGATGTATCCCATAAGTATTGGTTTGTTGTTTCATTATTGTCATTATCTAGGCAGAATAATTTATTCTTTTTATAATTTGTTGCTTGATCCACTCATTCTTTAAAATGAGCTTATTTAGTTTTCAATTAGTTTTGAATCTATATCTCCTTGGCCCAATTTTGCAAGTGATTTTTATTGCATTATGATATGAGAAACATATGTTCACTATTTCTGCCTTTCAGCAATTGATCATTAGGTCATTATGCCCTAGTAAATGGTCAATTTTTGTGTAAGTGCCATGTACTGCAGAAAAAAAGTATATTCCTTTCTTTTTTTTTAGTTTTTGCAAGGCAAATGGGGTTAAGTGACTTGCCCAATGTCACACAGCTAGGTCATTATTAAGTGTCTGAGGTCAGATTTGAACTCAGGTACTCCTGACTCCAGGGCCGTTACTCTATCCACTACATTCCCTATCCACACCTATTCCTTTCTAACCCCATTCAATTTCCTCCATAGGTCTATCATGCCTAGGTTTTCTAACAATATATTTACTGCTTTAACTTCCTTCTTGTTTATTTTCTGGTAATATTTATCTAAATCTGAGAGTGGGAGGTTGATGCTTCCCACCAGTATACTTTTACTGTCTATGTCTTCCTGTAACTCCTTCACTTTTCCTTTAAGAGTTTGGATGCTATTTAGTGCATACATATTTATTATTGAAATTACTTTATTGTCTATGGTAACTTTTAAGGGGATATAGTTTCCTTTCTTATCTCTTATTGATATCCATTTTTGCAGCTGATTTGTGTGAAATAAGGATTGCTACCTCTTCTTTTTTGACATCCGTTGAAGCAAAATAAATTTTGCTCCAACCTTTTACCTTTACTCTATATGTATCTCTCTGCTTCAGATGAGTTTCTTGTAAGCAGCATATTACAGGATTCTGGTTTTTAATCCATTCTGCTATCCACTTACATGTTAAGGGAGAGTTCATCCCATTCACATTCAAAGTTATAATCACTAACTCTTTATTTCCCTCCATGCTATCTTCCTTCTGTTTGTATTTCCCCCTTTTCCCCCCTTTATCCATATTCCCCGAAATTTTGTTTCAACCCCTCCCTTCTTTCCCCTTTCCCTTTGCCACTTCTTTCTTTTCCTTCTGTTAGTTCTTCTTTGCCTCCCCATCCCCTTTTCACATTTTAATACTTAATAGGCAAGATAAGTTTCTTAACTTAACTGAGTGTATGATGTTAAATTTAAGCCAAATCTGATGAGAGTAAGATTCAGGTGGTTTGCACCTTCCCCCTTCTTCCCCTCTATTGCAATAGGTCCCTTATACCTCTTAATGCACTGAGATTTAGTCTGTTCAATCACCTCCATCCTCCTGTCTCTTTATTGTGCCCCCTTTAAAGGAAATATTGTTTTTAAATCATTCTATCTGAGTCACAAAAAAGTCATGACTGTCCATCACTTTCGGCTAAGCATATTCTCTCTAAATAAAGTTACAGTTTTTGAGCATTATTAGAGTCTTTCTCCCAGGTAGGTCTATAGCCAATTTTATCTTATTTGAAAGCAGTTTTTCTTTCCTTTAACTGTTTTTTAAGTTTTTCTTGTATCTCTTGGGTCTCCTGTTTCAAGTCCAAATTTTCTATTAAGCTCTGGTCTTTTCATTAGGAAAAATTGGAAGTCTCCTATTTCATTAAATGTCGATCATTTCCCCTGGAAGAGAAGGCTCAGTTTTGATGGATAGTGTATTCTTGCCTGCATTCCAAGCTCCCTTGCTTTTTGGAATATCACATTCCAGGCCCATCAATTCCTTAATGTTGTTGCAGGCAGGTCCTATGCAATCCTTACTGTAGCTCCTTGGAATCTGAATTGTTTCTTTCTGGCTACTTGCAGGATTTTTTCTTTTATCTGATAGTTCTGGAATTTGTCACAATATTGCTTGAAATTTTAATCTTGGGATTCCTTTCCAGAAGGTATAGCTATATTCTTTAAATTAATATTTTTTTGGGCTAAGATGGCGGAGAGAAGAAAGGCATAGCTCTAAAGTCTCCTGATCATTCCCCATCTATCATATGAAACAAACCTCTTAAAAGAAATCCAAACCACAAAACCCAGAAAGGAAAGCCAGGAGAAAGAACATCTACCTCAGGATTTGTCTCCCCCAGCAGCACTAGACGAATTTCCTGTGGGTGAGTCTGGGCTCAGAGGGAGGATCAGCCCCTGATCAACCAGGTTAACAGCTGAATTGGAACCAGGAGTCTGAAGGCCTGAGAGCCAGACCTGCTGGATCAGTGGTGGGGCTAGAGAGCAGGGGCTTGAGTCAACCAGGGAATAGAGGCACTAGTGTTATTGCTGTCCCCCAGGAGCTTGTGGACAGGGCTAGGGGGAGAGTTCTGGTGCAGGAGAGCTGCAGACACCATCCCTGGGCTCCTCTGGTCTGAGGAACTCAGAGTCCATGCCTCCATTACAGCACAGACCTCTTCCTGGAACAAACAATTGCAAAGCAATTCTGCTTCAGGAAGAACTAGCCCAACTGATGAATGACCTCAGGCCAGGGTAAAGAGCACCATTGATTGAAGGCAAAAACATTCAATAGCTCCAACTCCTCCCTTCAAGCAAAGAGATAAGGCCTCAATCAAGGTCCCAGACACTCCAGAGAAAGCAACCAACACCTCCTACTGGCCAGCCAGAGAAATTGAACTCAATGAGTAAAAGCTTTAGCGATCCCAAGGCCCTGTGAACCAGCCCCCCCCCCCCCCAACTCAAGGTCTTAGCAAAATGAAGAAGGGTCAGCAGAAAGGTGGATCCATAGAAAAATTATTCTTGGAAGGGAAAGACCCTAACTCAGAAAGACCTAGAACTTCTGAGGAGAATATGATCTTGTCTTCATCACAGAAAGACTTCCTTGAAGAAATAAGGAAGTAGCTTAGTAATTTGGGAGAGACCATTAATACCTTGCAACAAGAAAACAAATCCTTAGAAAGTATAATTGGACAAATACAAAAGGAGAATAAATCTCTCAGATCATCAATTGGACAAATACAAAATGAGAATAATTTTCTCAGATCCTCAATTGGGCAAATGCAAAAAAGAAAATAATTCTCTCAAAACCTCAATTGGTCAAATGGAAAGCTCTTTCAAAAGTAGAATTGACCAATTGAAAAAGGAGTTTCAAAAGGTTAATGAAGAAAATTCCTCCCCCACAAAAAAGAAAGGAGTCTACAGAAACTAATGACTCCATGAGACATGAAGAGTCAGTTAAACAAAGTCAAAAAATAGAAAAAAATACAAGAAAATGTAAAATACCTCATTAACAAAACCACTGACCTCAAGAATAGATTGAGGAGGGCCAACCTGAAAATTATAGGACTTCCTGAAAACATTGGAGAGAAAATTAGCTGGACTTAATATTACAGAATCTAGTGATAGAAAACTGCCCTGATATCATGGAATTGGAGGGCAAAGTAGTTACTGAAAGAATACATTGATCCCCACCAGAAAAATATCCTAAAATGAAAACACCAAGGAATGTTGTGGCCAAATTCCAGAACTATCAAATAAAAGAGAAAATCCTACAAGCAGCCAGAAAGAAACACTTTAAATATCAAGGAACCACAGTAAGGATCACGCAGGACCTGGCTACATCAACATTAAGGGATCTAAGGGCCTGGAATGAGATATTTCAAAGAGCAAGGGAGCTTGGAATGCAGCCAAGAACCTACTTTCCCAAAAAGCTGAGCCTTCTTTTCCAGGGAGAAAGATGGACATTTAACAAAATGGAAGAATTCAAAAAATTCCTGATGAAAAGACCAGAGCTAAACAGAAAATTTGGACATCAAACAGGAGGTTCAAGAGACACATGAAAAGGCTAAAAAAGAGAAGGGGGTGGTAAAAGGATAAAAAGCTGCTATCCAGTAAGTTGAAACTGGCTATATCCCAGCATGGGGAAAAAAGATTCTCATAAATCTTGAGAATTGTAACTCTAACAGAGAGAATATACCTAGCCAGAAATGAAGGACATTCATGATCTATCCATGAGACTGCCATATAAAGAGATGTAACTGGCTTTAGCCCCATTTGGGAGAAAGACTCTAATGACTATCAAGAATTTTAACTCTATTCAATAGAATATACTGAACTAGAAGGGACAGACACTCAGAAATTTCTATGACTTAGATAGAATGATCTAAAAAACACTACTTCCTTAAAAAGGGGGACAGGAAAGAGACTGGAGGAGGGAGGGGATTGAATGGGGTAAATCTCATTTCACTAAGACATACAAAAAACCTAGGGTAATAGAGGGGCAGAAGGGAGCAGATGAGAAACACCTGAATCTTCTTCTCATCAGACTTGGCTTAAAGTCAACCTACAAATACTCAGTTAACTTATAAAACATCTAACCTTTCAGGTATTAAAAAAGGGAAAATGGGAGGGGGGATGGAGAAAAGGAAGGGGAGTGGGGGAAAAAGGGGAAATAACAAAAGGAAGAGAAGGGAAAAGGGAAAAAAGGAAAGGGGAAAGAAAGGGGACCGGGTGATATAGGAGGGCAAACACACTGAAGGGAGTGGTATTCAGAAACAAAATACTGGGGAATATGGATAAGGGGGGGGGGAATACAAACAGAGGGAAGATAGCATGGAGGGCAATAAAGAATTAGTAATCATAACCTTGAATGTGAATGGGATGAACTCTCCCATAAAACATAAGTAAATAGAAGAGTGCATTAAAAATCAGAATCCTACAATATGCTGCTTACAAGAAACTCATTTGAAGCATTTGAAGCAGAGAGATGCATATAGACTAAAGGTAAAAGGTTGGAGCAAAATATATTTTTCTTCAGCTGAAGTAAAAAAAAGCAAGGTTAGCAACCCTTATCTCAGACAAAGCAGCAGCAAAAACAGATAGCATTAAAAGAGATAAGGAACAAAACTGTACCCTCCTAAAAGTTACCATAGACAATAAAATTATTTCAATATTGAATATATATATGCACCAGTGGGACAGCACCCAAATTCTTGGAGGAGAAGCTGAAAGACCTACAGGAATACATAGACTGCAAAACTCTACTAGTGGGAGACCTCAACCTCCTTCTCTCAGATATAGATAAATCGAATCATAAAATAAAGAAGAAAGAAATTAAGGAGGTAAATAGATTGTTAGAAAAATTAGATATGGTAGACTTATGGAGGAAACTGAATGGGTATAGAAAGGAATATACATTTTTACCTGCAGTATATGGAACTTAGACAAAAATTGACCATGTACTAGGATATAAAAACCTAATTATCAACTGCAGAAAGGCAGAAATAGTGAATACATCTTTCTCAGATCACAATGCAATAAAAATCATATGCAATACTGTGCCAAGGAGATACAGACCCAGAACAAATTGGAAACTGAATAACCTCATTTTAAGAAATGAGTGGACTAAAAAACAAATCATAGAGAGAATTAAACATTTTATCCTAGATAATGATAATACTGAAACAACATACCAAAACCTAAGGGATTCATTTAAAGCAATTATCAGGTTATATATTATAGCTCTAAATGCTTACGTGAATAAATTGGAGAAAGAGGAAATGAACTAAACATGCTACTAAAACAATTAGAGAAAGAACAAATCAAAAATTCCCAAATAAATACCAAATTAGAAATTCTAAAAATTAGAGAAATTAATAAAATTGAAAGCAAAAAAAACTATTGAATTAATAAATAAACCAAAAATTGGTATTATGAAAAAAACCAATAAAATTGATAAACCTTTGGTCAATTTGATTTAAAAAAAGAAAGAAGAAAACCAAATTGCTAGTATCATAAATGAAAAAGGTGAACTCACCACCAATGAAGAGGAAATTAAAGTAATAATTCGAAATTATTTTGCGCAACTCTATGCCAATAAATTTGATAATCTAAGTGAAATGGATGAATATTTACAAAAATATAAGTTGTCCAAATTAAATAAAGAGGAGATTAAAAACCTAAACTACCCTATCTCAGAAAAAGGAATTCAACAAGCCATCATTGACCTCCCTAAGAAAAAATCTCCAGGGCCTGATGGATTCACAAGTGAATTCTACCAAACAATTAAGGAACAATTGGTTCAAATTCTATATAAACTCTTTGGAAAAATAGGGAAAGATGGAACTCTGCCTAACTCTTTTTTTTGAAACAAATATGAGGCTGTTACCGAAAACCAGGAAGAGTTAAAACAGAGAAAGAATATTATAGACCTATTTCCCTGATGAATATAGTTGCAAAAATCTTAAATAAAATCTTAGCAAAATGATTACAACAAGTTGTCACTAGGATAATACATTATGATCAAGTAGGATTTATTCCAGGAATGCAGGGTTGGTTCAATATTAGGAAAACTGTTAGTATACTCAATTATATCAACAACAATCCTATCAGAAACCATATGATCATATCAATAGATGCTGAAAAAGCTTTTGACAAAATACAGCATCCATTTCTATTAAAATGCTACAGAATGTAGGAATAAATGGACTGTTCCTTAAAATAATTAGCAGTATCTATTTGAAACCATCAACAAGAATTATATTCAATGGGGAGAGGCTAGAGGCATTCCCAATAAGATCAGGGGTGAAACAAGGGTGCCCATTATCACCACTACTATTCAATATTGTATTAGAAATGTTAATGTCAGCAATTAGAGAAGAAAAAGAAATTGAAGGAATTAGAATTGGGAAGGAAGAGACAAAACTCTCACTCTTTGCTGATGACATGATGTTCTACCTAGAGTATCCCAAGAAATCATCCAAAAAAGTACTGGAAACAATTAGCAATTTTAGCAAAGTTGCAGGTTATAAAATAAACCCTCATAAATCCTGAATTTTTCCATTTATGTCTAGCAAGATACAACAGGAAGAGCTAGAAAGAGAAATCCCTTTCAAAGTAACCTCAGACAATATAAAATACTTGGGAGTCTATTTGTCAAGACAGACTCACTCAGAATCTTTTTGAAAGCAATTATAAAACACTTCTCACACAAATTAAATCAGATTTAAATAACTGGGCAAATATCAACTGCTCATGGATATGCACAGCTAATATAATAAAAATGACAATGCTACCAAAATTAAACTATCTGTTTAGTGCCCTACCAATCAAAATTCCAAAAAATTAATTTAATGAGTAAGAAAAAATTGTAAGTAAATTGATATGGAGAAATAAAAACTCAAGAATTGCCAGAAGCTTAATGAAAAAAAAGTGCAAAAGAAGGTGGCTTAGCCCTACCTTATCTAAAATTATATTATAAAGCATCAGTCATAAAAACTGTTTGGTATTGGTTAAGAAATTGAGTGGTGGACCAGTGTAATAGACTAGGTGTAAAAGCAGGAGATGATTATAGTAATCTGCTGTTTGATAAATCCAAAGAGCCTTGCCACTGGGATAAAAGCTCCCTCTTTGATAAAAATTGCTGGAATAATTGGAAGTTAGTATTGAAGAAACTTAGATTAGACCAACACCTCACACCCTTTACCAAGATAAGATCCAAATGGTTACAGGACATAGACATAAAAAACAATACTATAAGCAAATTAGACAATCAAGGACTAGTCTACCTGTCAGATCTATGGAAAGGGGAGCAGTTTATGACTAAGGAAGAGTTGGAGAACATCACCAAAAACCAATTAGATGATTTTGATTACAATAAATTAAAAAGCTTTTGCACAGATAAAACCAATGTAACCAAGATCAAAAGAAATGTAGCAAATTGGGAAACAATCTTTACAACTAGTGATTCTAAGAAAGGACTCATTTCTAAAATATACAGAGAACTGAGTCATATTTTTCAAACAAAAAGCCATTCCCCAATTGACAAATGATCAAAGGATATGCAAAGGCATTTTACAGATGAGGAGATCAAAGTAATCCATATCCATATGAAAAAATGATCTAAATCTTTAATTATTAGAGAAATGCAAATTAAAGCTTCTCTGAGGTACCACCTCACACCTATCAGATTGGCCAATATGACAAGGAAGGATAATGATCATTGTTGGAAAGGTTGTGGGAAATATGGGACACGTTTATACTGTTGGTGGAGCTGTGAACTCATCCAACCCTTCTGGAGAGCTATTTAGAACTATGCCCAAAGGGCAACAAAAATGGGCATACCCTTTGACCCAGCAAGACCCCTACTGAGTTTATATCTTGAAGGGATGAAGAAAAGGGGTAAAAACATCACTTGTACAACAATATTTGTAGCAGCCCTCTTTGTGGTGGCAAAGAATTGTAAATCAAGTAAATGTCCTTCAATTGGGGAATGGCTTAGGAAACTGTGGTATATGTATATCATGGAACACTATTGTTATATTAGAAACCAGGAGGGATGGGATTTCAGGGAAGTCTGGAGGGATTTGCATAAACTCATGCTGAGTGAAATCGGCAGAACCAGAAAAACACTGTATACCCTAACAGCAACTTGGGAGTGATGATTAACCTTGAAGGATTTACTCATTTCATCAGTGCAACAATCAGGAACAATTTTGGGCTGTCTGCAAAGGAATACCATCTGTATCCAGATAAGGAGCTGTGGAGTTTGAACAAAGTTCAAGGACTATTCCCTTTTATTTAGGAAAAAAACCCAGATATCTTATTGTCTGATCTTGTTACCTCTTAGACTTCTTGTCTCTTCTTTAAGGTGATTTCTCTCTCATCACACCCAATTTGAATCAAGGTACAACATGGAAACAAAGTAAAGGCTGTTGGGGGGAGGGAAGTAAGATTGGGGGGAAGATTGTAAAACTGAAATAGTATCTTTAATAAGAATAAATTTTAAAAAATAAATGACTATTTTTCCCTCTGTTTCCATGATATCAGGGCAATTTACCATCACTAAATCCTGTAATATTAAGTCCAGGCTTTTTTTTATCTTCTTCAATATTTTCAGGATGTCCAATTATTCTTAGGTTGTCTCTCCTCATTCTGTTCTCGAGGTCAGTGGTTTTGCTGATGAGGTATTTTACATTTTCTTCTATTTTTTCAATTTTTTGGATTTGTTTACCCTATTCTTGTTGTCTCATTGTCATGAGTTTCCACAGACTCCATTCTTTTTTATAAAGAAGAATTTTCTTTTTTTACATTTTGCAACTCCTTTTCCAATTGGTCAGTTATATTTTTTGAGAGAGTTTTCCATTTGACCAATTGAGCTTTTGAGAGAATTATTTTCTTTTTACATTTTTCCAATTGTATCTTCCAAGGATTTGTTTTTGTTTTTCTTTGTTTCTTGCAAGGTGTTAATTTTCTGTCCCAAATCTTCCAATTAATTTTTAAACTCCTTCCTGATTTCTTCAAGGGAGTCTTTCTGGGCTGGAGAGGAAATCATATTTTCTTCAGAGGTTCTACATCTCTGAGTCAGGCTCTTTTTCTCTGAGGTTGCTTACAATGGATCCCCTTTCTGATGGCCTTTATTCATTTTCCTGAGATCTTATGTTGGGGAAGGGGCTGGTTCACAGAAGTTTGATGCTGAGATCCCTAGAGACTTTATTCACTGAGTTTAATAACTCCAAATGGGCTGACCAGCAGGGGGTGCTGGTCACTCTCTGTAGTGTCTGTGACCTTGATTTGAGGCTCTCTCCCTTGACCAGTAGGGGGGTGCATGGCCCACTGCTTTTATCCTTCAACTGTGTGGGTTATGCATAGGAGCAAGGTAATTAATCTCCATTTCAATTGGGGGAGTTCTATTGCCTGCTCCTGAGTGGGGGTAGGGGGGAGTGCTGTTACAGTGTTTGTTCTGTGAAGAGGGCTGAAGTGAAAGTATGGAGTCTGTGGTCCCCCAGACCAGAGGAGCCCAGGGATCTAATCGATGTCTGCAACTTTCTGTGATGGAACTCACCCTTCAGCCCTGCCAGAGCACCCGGGACTTTCAATCCAATAGCCTCTGTGCCCAGTTGGCTCTTGGACCACTGCCCCACAGTCAATGCCTCCCCAGCTGCTGCTAGGCTAGTATGGCTCTCACCCCTCCTGGCAGGGGCTCACCCATAATCCCCAAAGACAAACCTTGAGGTAGATGTTCTTCTCCTGGCTTCTTTTTCTGGGTTTTGCAGATCGAATTTCTGTTAAGAGGTTTGTTTCATATTATATATGAGGGAATATCAGGAGACCTTAGCACAGTGTCTGTCTTCTCTCCACCATCTTGGACAAGTGTTTTATTATTTCTTAATGTTTCATGTTGACCTTAGCTTCCATTTTGCTCAATTCTAATTTTTAAAGAATTATTTTCTTCAGCAAACTTTTATATCTCCTTCCTATATGGACAATCTCCTTTAAAATATTTATTTTATTTTTAATTTATGGGAGAAACAAACATTTCCATAGCATAGTATAATTTAAAAAATATTTTTGCATATGCAACTTCAAATCTCTTATGTATAATTTGCTATTTCTTTTAAAATACATAAATTTAAAATAAAGTTATCATGCAAATATCTTCATTTTCCTTGTTTTCTTTTTCCCCTATTATCATAGACATGGCTACTATTAGCCACATAGACATTGCTAGTATCATAAATGAAAAAGGTGAACTCAACAACAGTGAGAAGGAAATTAAAGTAACAATTCAGAATTATTTTGCCCAACTATATGCCAGTAAATTTGATAATCTAAGTGAAATGGATGAATATTTACAAAAATATAAGTTGCACAGGTTAAATGAAGAGGTAATTGAATAGGTAAATAACCATCTCAGAAAAAGACATTCAATAAGCCATCATTGAACTCCCTAAAAAAAAAAATCTCCAGGGCCAAATGGATTTACAAGTGAATTCTATCAAACATTTAAGATACAATAGGTTCCAAGTCTATATAAATTCTTTGGAAAAATGGGTGAAGAAGGAACTCTGCCTAACTCCTTCTATGCCATTGTTATGGTGTTGCTACCCAAACCAGGAAAAGTTAAAACAGGGAAAGAACATTAGAGACCAATTTCCCTAATGAATATGGATGAAAAATATTAAATAGAATCTTAGCAAATTGATTACAGCGTGTTATCCCTAGGAAAATACATTATGACCAAGCAGGATTTATCCAAGGAATGCAGGGTTGGTTCAATATTAGGAAAATTGTTAATATAATTGACAATGTCAATGTCCTAACAGAAATCATATGATTATTTCAATAGATGCTGAAAAAGCCGTTGACAAATATAGCATGCATTCCTTCTAAAAACACTAGAGAACATAGGAATAAATGGATTGCTCCCTAGAATAATAAGCAGTATTTATCTGAAACCATCAACAAACTTTATATGCAATGGGGATAAGCTAGATGCATTTTCAGAAGATCAGGGATGAAACAAAGATGCAAGTTATCTATTAATCAATATTGTATTAAAAATGTTAGTTTCAGCAATAAGAGAAGAAAAAGAAATTGAAGGAATTAGAATTGGGAAGGAAGAGACAAAAATCTCTCTTTTTGCAGATGACATGATGGTATACCTAGAGAAACCTAAAAAAATCATCTAAAAAATCTACTGGAAATAATTCATAACTTTATCAAAGTCACAGGATATAAAATAAACCCAAGTAAATCCTTAGCATTTGTATATATTACTAGCAAGCTACAGCAGCAAGAGTTTGAAAGAGAAATCCTATTTAAAGTAACTTCAGACAATATAAAATACTTGTGAGTCTACCTGCCAAGGCAGACTCAGAAACTCTATGGAAACAACTATAAAAAATATTTCACACAAATAAAATCAGTTGTAAATAACTTGGCAAATATCAACTGACCACGGATAGGCCAAGATAATATAATAAAAATGACAATTCTACCTAAATTAAACTAATTTAGTGCCATATCAATTGAACTTACAAAAAATTACTTAGTGAGCTAGAAAAAATGTAATTGAATTCATATGGAGAAACAAAATGTCGAGAATAAAAATGGATTTAATGAAAAAAAGTGCACAAGAAGGTGACTTAGCCTTGCCAGATCTAAAATTATATTATAAAGCATCAGCTATCAAAATTTTCTAATATTTGCTAAGAAATATGGGGTGGCTAGGTGTTGCAGTGGATAGAGCACCAGCTTTGGAGTCAGGAGCACCTGAGTTCAGATCTGACCTCAGACATTTAGTAATTACCTAGCTGTGTGGCCTTGGGCAAGCCACTTAACCCCATTTGCTTTGCAAAAAAAAAGAAATAGAGTGGTAGATTGGTGGAATAGACTAATTGAAAGAGACAGCAAGAAAGGATTACAGTAATCTGCTGCTTGGTAAACCTATAGAGCCCAACTTCTGGGATAAGAATTCTCTCTTTGATAAAACTGTCAGGGAAAGTGGAAGTATTGCAGAAACTTGGATAAGACCAACACCTCACACCCTATACTAAGATAATATCAAAATGGGTGCAGGATTTAGACATAAAAGACCATATTATAAGCAAATTAGGAGAAGAAGGAACAGTTTACCTGTTAGATCTATGGAAAGAGAAGCAGTTTATGAACAAGGAAGAGATGGGAGAAGATCTTTAAAAAACAAACAAGATAATTTTGATTATATTAAATTAAAAAGTTTTTGCACAAACAAAAGCACTTGTAACCAAGATCAAAGTGAATGTAGTAAATTGGGAAACAATTTTTACAACTAGTATTCCTGACAAAGGACTCATTTCTAAAATTATAGAGAACTGAATAATATTAAAAACAAACAAGCCATCCCCCAATTGATAAATGATCAAAGGATATGTAAAGATATTTTACAGATGAGTAAATCAAAATGATCCATAGTCATATGAAAAATTGCTCCAAACCAATACTGATTGGAGAAATGCAAATTAAAGCATCTCTGAGGTACCACCTCACATGTCTCAGATTGGCCAGTGTAACCAGAAAGTACAATGATCAATGTTGGAGGGAATGTGAGAAGTCTGGGGCATTAATTCACTGTTGGTGGAGCTATGAATTGATCCAACCTCTTTCTGGAGAGCAATTTTGAATTATGCCCAAAGGACAATAAAAATGTGCATACCCTTTGATACAGTAATACCACTACTGGGTCTATACCCTGAAGATATCATGAAAAAGGGTAAAAAAACCACTTGTACAAAAATATTCATAGCAGTATTGTTTGTAGTAGCAAAGACCTAGAAATTGAGTGAATGTTCATCAACTGGTGAATAATTGAACAAATTATAGTTTATGTACATTGTGGAACACTATTATTCTATTAGAAACCAGGAGGGATAGGATTTCAGAGAAGCCTAGAAAGACTTGCATGAACTGATGCTGAGCGAGATGATCAGAGCCAGAAGAACATTGTACACCAAAACAGCAACATGGGGGTGATGATCAGCCTTAATGGACTTGCTCTTTCAATTTGTGCAATAATCGGGGACAATTTTAGGGTATCTGCAATACAGAATGCCATCTGTTTCCAGGGAAAGACCTGTGGAATTAAAAAAAAGAACAAAGACTATTATTTTCAATTTTATTTTATTTTTTATTTTTGCAATGCAATGGAGTTAAGCAGCTTGCCCAACGCCACACATTTAGGCAATTATTAAGTTTCTGAGGCCGGATTTGAACCCAGGTACTCCTGACTTCAGGGCCCATGCTCTATCCACTGCACTACCTAGCCACCCTCAATTTTATTTTATAAAAAAGTTGTCATATGCACTACATAATTTCGTTGTCTAATATTTTATTTTTATTTTTTCCTCAAGTATATGTCTTCTCTCAATACATTCAATTTTGACCAATGTGCAGTAAAGATTATCAGACTGCTTTCTGTGGGGGTGGTGGGGAGAAGGAAGGGAGGGTAGAGGAAAAATTGTGAAATTCAAAACATTACAAATATTATAGGTAGAAACTACTATTTTATATAATTGGAAAATATAGAATACTTTTAAAAAGAAGAGAGCTAAAGTACTAGTATTTTGAAAATGCAGATATTTCAATGATTCATAGTCTAAAATAGAAGAGATGCAGACTTTACCCAAGATAGCATGGCATAATTTTAGAACTACATGTATTAGTCCTGCTGTCAGTGTTAAGAATGATTTGTTTTCTGAACTGTGTACCCAAGATTCCATGTTAGGAAGCATAGCATTAATTTTTTTGACTGTGAATGAATAGTCCACTCTGATAGAGTCTATTAGCATAGCACTTCAGTATTCTGATAGATATCAAAATATTAATAGAATCACACTTGAATTCTTTATGTATTTAAGTAGGCCTTTTTTGCTAATTCTGAATGGCTAAATGTGTTGAATTGGGATTTTAAACTACTAGTTAAGGAGAAATTAGAAAATATTCTAAATTGACAACAGAGGATCTTAAAACTTAAGTCAAACTTTCAATTAGTCTTTGCCCTGTTCACAAACCTCTGGCTTAGAAATCAAGAAAGATTTTTCACTTATTTAATTGCTAATTAGTGTTGTCTGATCTTCGTGCACCTCTTCCCCTCTTCAAACTATCATTTAAAAAACTCATTTATTAAATGTATATACAAGCACTGGGTTTTCAGACATAAAAAAAACCTTCCCTTCAGGGAGTTTCCATTCCACAGGGGGAGACAATATATACAAGATTATTTATGAAATATGTTAAAAAATACAAGATAATTTTTCAGGTAGTAATCCTCAAGCAGAAGGTGTCAGTAGAGATGACCATTGAAGGAAATTGGGTATTCTAAGAAGTAACATTTATGAAGGAATGCATTAAAGTCATGGGGACCTGTTATAAAAAGACATAGAGGTAGAAAAGAGAGTATGAGGAATAGTGAGTATAATCCCACATTTTTAATTTCCCAAATGCCATGCCCTGATAAGATGAAGAATATTTAGACCTTATTATCCATCTGGAAAATTAATAAGAAGATCTTTATATCCCCACTATCTTCTCTTCTGATATACCATCTAATCCCCAGGAAGCACCATATGACTTGCCTATAAGATCTTAAGGCCTTAGCATAAGGGAAGGTGCAAGTTTTGCTCTACCTTATAAAGACTTCTGGACCTTTTCATTTGCCTTGCAGATTAATCCTTTTGCACTTGTCTCCTCAATTTAAATTGTGTATTTCTTGAGAGCATAGACTGATCTGCTTTTCTATTGTTTTATTATTGTTATTATTATTATTATTTTGTCCAGTCTTTAACACAATACTTGTCCCATAATAAGTATTCATTCCATTCTTTTCATCCATCCATCTATTCCTCCATCCTCAGGCCTACAGAAAAAATTACTTCCAAGATTCCTATAGTAGAGGCATCCCTAACATACAAACAAGAAGCTTTTTTTAAGAAAAAATAGGTTAAATGCTTTAATAAAAGTTCCCAAATGAATTTCAAGTCACAATATGCCAGGTTCATTTAATTAACGGGCGTTAAAAGCTAAAAACTAAGTGATGATAATTTAAATGATGCTGAAAAAACTCATTTCCAGAGGAAATAGTCTAAGGTCAAAAAAAGAAGTCAGTATAGATACTTTCTCAAAAGAGAAAAACGGAAAAGTTAGGCATTAGAGAAGCTCTATTCCAAAGTCTGTTGTTTCTCATGGAAAGATGAAATTCTTGTTAAAAAAAAAAAATTAAAACAGAATGTGAACATGTCCTAATCCACACCAGCACTTAGGAAGCCTTCAATACAAGGGGAGGCCAAAAATCCCAAAACCTTTAACTTCATCAGTAGTTTTTCAGAGAGATGTCTTATTCCACCATAGCCTTTATCAGCTATAAATGTTTTGACATATTTTATTTGAGCAGATTAACAACCCTCTCTTTAAACTCCTTCTTTTATGTTCCCTTCATGCAAAACTGATTCTGGAATTAGTTTGTATGGTGGAAACTAGCAAAAATAAACTGAATATTAAAACTCATTGAAAAGCTCTTTCACATGAAAAAAAATTACAACCAGAATTATCAATTAAGTCATAGTGTGTTGAGGAATATTTTAGTTCCATCACTGAGGTCAGTCTAAACTTTTTGTTTTAGACTTAATTTTTTCTTTTTTGGCTATGATGTTCCAATGATTTCAAAAATCACACATAGTTTCAGCTGAAATTACTTTTGTTGTTTTATCTCCCTGAAAGTAAAAATCACCTGGATGGTCAAAAGATAGAAGATCATGATCCTAAGTTGGATTTATTTTCATTATGAAACTTTGAAATTATTTATAGACAATAAATAAAATGATAAGATAATGTTAGAAAGGATCCCTTCTATACCCATCTTTCATAAATCATATAGATAAATTCCCTTGGCAACTTTGCCTACTTTTTCTCTCACCAGGCAATGCAAGGAAGGCCCTCAGACTTTGACAAATACAACTCTGTCATGAACACAAGACAAAAAATACATGTGAATCATGTATTTTGCAAAAATATGGCTCTGGACAACTCTTCTCAACCTATCTTCTAAGCTAGATTTTGCACTTTTCTACTTCTTCAGTCATATAAGTTCCATCACTGACTCCATTTTTTTAATGAACCTATGATCATATCAATATAGGTAACCTCTCCTGTGATATGGATTGCAACCCAGTCATACTTCCTTGTCCTATAGTATTCTTACCCACATCCTCCAGTGCATGCCAATAGTGCCATAATCCAATATGCAAGGAGATTTCTCATCTTCTCCATGAACAGAAATGGAGAAGATACCAAAGTTGCATCATGCAATTTGCTATTATTCCTAACTCACATTACTGCAAAATCTCATCTCTATTTTTTCTCATATTTCACTTTGATGACATCCTTTGCATTGCTTCTTTGCATTTGTGCTATAGTGTGACCTGTTCACACATAATGAACTTCATTTCACTTTGCTCCAGAACTTCATTATTTCAGAGACAAGTGGGCTATAGTTTGCAGCCATATAATATCACCATGATATTGGCACTTAAAATGGAACTTTAATGAAAATTTTGAGGCAATTAAAGGAAATTTCCAACTTCCAAATGCAATCTAGAACACTTACCTCATTACTTTTTAACTCCAGACCAAGTTTCTTTTCTATTTCAAGTGCATGTCCAAGAAAAATAGATGCATGTATGTATATATATATATATATATATATATATAATATATTCAAAAGTATAGGTATATATGACTGTCATAAATGTATATGCATAGATTGACAAGTTCTATAGATTATTATCTTTGTAACATCATATTATTCATCATTCCTTCTACTTATTTTTCCTATGTGAGTAGTTAGACAAAACAATTTTCAGTTATTATGGTTTTCATACAAATCATAGTAGCAAGTTCTAGGTTTTGATAAAAATCAGTACAAAGTCATTTGTAGTGGGGGGGAAAGCACAGACAACCTCACTATTTATAAAGCAACTCATTTTTACTTGGAACTTACTAGATCTCTGCTATTACGTAATGATCTCACACTATTCTTTTAAAATGTTTTGTGTTTTTTATTTTTGCCCAACCCTTCCCTTTACTCCCCCCCTTCAAGATTTTATTCATAAATCACTTAACACAGATCTTTGAATTGTGAATATAGCAACTCATATTTCTATAGCTCTTTGAGACTTTCAAAGTATTTTCATCCTATCTATCTGTGATATAGATAACACAAAAATATACAGCTGAGGAGATTCAAGAGAGGTAGAAGTCCCATAGATAATAAATGTTGCAAAAGAATATGAACAAATGTCTTCTGACTCTAAATCTCACTTTCCAACAAGTTACATCACTCCTTTAGTTATTTGGCTATGGTAAATCTCAGCTAGATTGAAAAGCAGAAAATATATCTTATCAAACTTTATTTCCAAAGAGTCCCAAGAAAGTGACAAATGTATAGTTGATAGCCCATTAAAATTTATGACTGGACAATATTAAAATCAAATTAATTCAAGAACTGTGACAGATTTTATTTATGTATTCCTTTTTCATAGGATTTTAATGTGGTTGAAAGAAATAATATTTGTAAAACACTTTGCAAACACAAAAGTGATATATAAATGCCTACAATTATTAATAGTATTATTGCTATAATCATAGATCAGTTTTCCCAAAAATGAGTAATGTCTTTCTCAAGCATTCACTGAGTTGAAAAGGGAACATAGCCTTGCAATTTCCATATTAAGGAATACAATAAGAGATTACTTACAGGGGCAGCTAGGTGGCATAGTGAATAGACCACTGGCTCTGGAGTCAGGAGTACCTGAGTTCAAATCTGACCTGAGACATTTAATAATTACCTAGCTGTGTGGCCTTGGGAAAGTCACTTAACTCCATTGGCTAGCAAAAAACCTAAAGAAAAAAGAGATTACTTGCAGACAGACCTGACAAGCAAAAGTAAATAAATCTGAAGTGATCCAACAGTGAGCCTTCTTTAAATTCAAATAACTGGAAAACAAGTAATATTTTTCACATATTAAAAAAATTAGCATCCAAGCTTATTTTTTCATAGTTTTTTTCCCCACAATATATCAGAAATATACTTCTTACTACTGAAAAATACTATTATACTTTTGTTTACCAGCCTCTTTGGGGGAAGGATATCTTTAGAGAATAATAGAATCTCATGGTTGGAAAAACCTTTGGAGATATTTGAATCCAAACAAATATCTTCTCCATGACCTTACTAATAAATAATAACTCAGTTTTTACTCAGAAGCCTGTAGTGAGGAGAAAGCATTTTTAGGAATTTTTTTTTCCTTTGCATGAAGCATAAATCTGTTTCTGCAAAGCCTAAATTTATTTTTCCCCATTTCTCTTTTCAGGGAGATCTGGGGAGTTAACTCTCTTCACTATGTGATAGTCTCATTTTTTTCTTGAGGTTTGCAAGGCAATGGGGTTAAGTGACTTGCCCAAGGTCACCCAGCTAGTTAATATTAAGTGTTTGAGGCCAGATTTGAATTCAGGTACTCCTGACTCCAGGGCTATTGCTCTATCCACTGTGCCATCTAGCTGCCCCCGGTAGTCTCTATTAAAGGAAAAATATTATAATGGCCTCCAAGGATTCTTTTTTTAAAATTTTAAATATTTTATTTATTTCTTTTTCCAACTACATGCAATGGTAGTTTTTACCAATCATTTCTTTTTACAATGTTTTGGGTTTTACATTTTCTCTCCCTCTCTTCCCTCCCCCTCTCCCACAAAAGAAAGCAATCTGATGTAGGGTCTACATCAGTAACCACACTATACATAGATCCATATTGATCATGATATGAGAAAAGAAAAAAAAAACATTAGAAGAAAAAAATAACATAAATAGTACAACTTTTGAAAACTGAAGATAATTAACTTTGGTCTTCATTGGAATGCCACAGTGCTTTCTGTGGATATGGATGGTATTTTTTAACACAAGTCTTTTAAAATTGAATTTGATTACCATACTGTTAAAATGATCAAATCCATCATGGTTGATCATCACCCCATATTGTTGTTAGTGTGTAAAATGTTCTTTTGGTTCTGCCCATTTCACTCAGCATCAATTCATGCAAGTCTTTCCAGGCTTTTCTGAAATTCTATCCCTCATAATTTTTCAGAGAAAAATAATGTACCATAACATACATATATCACCCTTTCTTCATGATCTCTTCAGGATACCAGTAGTGACTTTGCTGGACCAGAGTATGCTCAATTTTATTGCTCTTTGGGCATAATTGTAGATTGCTTTCCAGAAATATGGGATCAGCTCACAACTCCACCAACAGTGCATTAGTATTACAGTTTTTTCACATCCTCTTTAACATTGATCATTTTTCTTTAGTCATACTGGTCATCCTTAGAGTCGTGAGGTGGTAACTCAGAGATGTTTTAATTTACATTTCTCTAATCAATAATGATTTGGAGCAATTTTCATGACTATGGATAGCTTTGATTTCTTAACTTCCTTCTTGTTGATTTTATGGTTAGATTTATCTAATTTTGAGAGAGGGAGGTTGAGGACTCCCACCAGTGTTTTTGCTTCTATGTCTTTCTAAATTAATTTAGCATCTCCTCCAAGATTTTGGATGTTCTTCTATTTGGTACATATATGTTTAGTATTGAAATTACTTTATTGTCTAAGATACCTTTCAGGAGGATATAGTTTCCTTATCTTTTTAATGAGATTTATTATTGCAACTTCATTGTCTGAGATAAGGTTTACTACCCCTACTTTTTCACTTCAGCTGAAGAATAATATATTCTGTTCTAGGATTTTACCTTTACTCTATATATCCCTCTGCTTCAACTGTGTTTCTGTAAGCAGCATACTGTAGAATTCTGGTTTTTAATCCACTTTGCTATCTGCTTCCATTTATGGGAGAGTTTATGCCATTCCCACTTACAATTATAATTACTAACTCTCTATTGCCCTCTATGTGATCTCCTCTCTGTTTGTGTTTTTCTCACCTCCCTCAATATGTTTCCCCTTCTATCCACCAAACACCATTTTCCTTTTTATTAATATTAATATTTATTTGTTTCCCAATTATATACAACAGTAGTTTCTACTTATCATTTTTGTGAGGTTTTGAATTTTACAATTTCCCCCAACCTTTCCTTGCCTTCCCCCCAACAGAAGACAATCTGATATATTTTTTGTATTGTTTCATGCTATACATTGATCAAAATTGGATGTGTTGAGAGAGAAATCATATCCTGGAGGAGAAAATAAAATATTATAGATAGCAAAATATGTAGTACATAAGACACTTAAAAAAATTGAAGGTAATGGGCTTTGGGCTTTGTTTAAACTCTGCAGTTCTTTCCCTGGATACAGATGGTATTTTCTGTCACAGGCACTCTAAAATTGTCCCTGATTATTGCATTGATAGAATGAGCAAGTCCATTAACGTTAATCATCATCCCCATGTTGCTGTTATGGTGTACAATGTTCTTCTGGTTCTCCACATCTCTTCTCAGCATCAGTTCATGCAAGTCTTTCCAGACTCTCTTAATAGAACAATAGTGTTCTATAACATACCTGTACCACAATTTGTTAGCCATTCCCCAATTGATGAATATTCCCTCATTTTCCAATTCTCTGCTACCACAAACAGGGCTTCTATAAATATTTTTGTACAAGTGATGTTTTTTACGATTTTTCATCATCTCTTCACAGTACAGACCCAGTAGGCGTATTAGTGGATCAAAGGGTATGCACATCTTTATTGTCCTTTGTGTATAATTCTAGATTGCTCTCCAGAAATGTTGGATGAGTTCACAGCTCCACCAACAATGCCTAAGGGTCCCAGATTTCCCACATCCCTTTCAATATTGATCATTGTCCTTTCTAGTCATATTGGTCAATCTGATAGGCACCTCCATCCATTTTCTTTCCCATTTCCCTTTTCCCTTTCTTCCCTCCTTTCTAGCAGTCTCTCTTGCCTCTCCCCTTTTCTCCTCCTAAAAGTAAGATAAATTTCTAAACTCAACAGACTCTGTGTTGTTTGTGTGTGTGTGTGTGTGTGTGTGAATTCACTTTTTGAGTAAAATCCACTGAGAGAAAGATTCAGGCCATTCTCCCTCCTCCCTTCTTTCCCACCATTGCAATAGGTTCTTTGTACCTCTGCAGGTAATAAAATTTGCCCCATTCTACCCCTGTTTCTTTACATCCTCCCCACTTTTAATGAAGTTTTTAAAAAGCATTCCATCAAAGTCATGGCCATACCGTGAGTGTTATATCTTCAGCCTAATTATATACCTTCTAGCAGAGTTATAATTCTCAAGAGTTATGAAAACCTTCCTCCCAGGTAGGGATGAAACCAATTTAATCTCATTGATAGCAATCATCTTCTTTTCCCAGGTTTACCTCTTCAACCATCTCTTAAATCTTCTGTTTGAAGATTAAATTTTCTGTTCAATACTGGTCTTTTCATCAGGAAAGGTCACCTATTTCATTAAATATACATCTTTTCCCCTGCAAGAGAAGGTTCAGTTATGCTTGATAGTAGATTCTTGATTGTCATCCAAGCTCCCTCACTCTCTGGAATATCATATTAAGGTCTGTCGATCCTTTTTTGATGTAGCTAGATCCTATGTAATCCTGACTGAGGCTCCTTTGTATTTGAATTGCTTCTTTACAGCCACTTGCAGAACTTTCTCCTTGATCTGATGATTCTGGGATTTGGCCACAAATACCTTGGTATTTTCATTTGGGGATCACTTTAAAGAAGTGATTGATGGATACTTTTTTTTGGTCTTTTTATTTATTCATTTTCCCCATGTCCTAAATATTCTGGTTGTAAAAGTAAGCACAATCTCCCCCCCCCAAAGAAAGAGAATCTCAAAAAAAAAGTAAAGTGAGAGGAAAAAAGTGTGCTTCAGCTTGTATTCAAATACAATCATCTCTGTCTTTTGGATGGATAACATTCTTTATCATAAGTAAATTCAGGAAATTACTTCAGTATTTCCCCCCCACACAGTTGCTATTGCTGACTGTATTTACCTCCATCCTATTCCTCCCTACCCCCATTTTTTCTGTACTCTCTCTCCTTTTACCCTGTCCCTCTTCAAAAGTGTGTTGTATCTGACTATCTTCTCCCAGAATCTTCCCTCTCTTCAATCACCTGCACTCCACTCTCATCCTGCTGGCCCATTTCTCCCATCCCTTGCCTCTCCTTTTCCCCCTCTAGGTTAAGATAGATTTTTAAACTCTATTATGTGTGCATGTTATTTCCTCTCTGAGCCATTCCTATGAGAATAAAGGATCACTCATTCCCTCTCACATTCCTCCCTTCCACTCCTTTATTTTTCACCTCTCTTATGTAAAATATCTTAGCCCACTCTACTCTCCTTTCCTTTTCTCCAAATATATTCCTTTCTTGCCCATTAACTCCATCTTTGTAATATATTATACTTTCATATTCATCTCCCTCTTGGAGCTTATTTAAATATGCTCCTTCTAACTCCCCTAATAAATAATTCATATGACTTATCATTATCATCTTCCCATGCAGGAATACAAGTAGTTCAACATCATTAAATCCCTAATGATTTGACCTACCCATCCACTCTCTCTATGCTTCACCTGACTCCTGAACTTGAAGATTAAACTTTCTGTTCAGCTCTGATCATTGCAACAGTAAAGTTTCAAAGTCCCCTATTTCATTGAATGTACATCTTTTCCGCTGAAAGAATATTCTCAGTTTGACTGAGTTGTTGTGATCTAAGCTCTTTTGCTGTCCAGAATAACATATTCCATGTCTTACAAGACCTTAATGTAGATGCCACTAAATCTTGTGTAATCCTCACTGTAGCTTCACAGTATTTGAATTCTTTCTTTCTGGCTGCTTGTAATTTTTTCTCCTTGATTTGGGAATTCTGAAATTTGGCTGTAATATTCATGGGAGTTTTTATTTTCAGATCTCTGTCATTCAGTGATCCTTGAAGTCCCTTAATTTCTATTTTACCACCTGTTTCTGAGATATGAGAACAATTTTCCTGGAGAATTCCTTGAAAATTTAGGTCTAAGCTCTTTTAATGGTCTTCAATTCCAAGTAGTTCAATAATTTTTAAATTCTCTCTCTTGGATGTTTTTTCCTAGGTCAGTTTTTTTCCAGTAAGATATTTCACATTTTCTTCCAAATTTTCATTCTTTTAAATTTGTTTTATTTTTTCTTGATTTCTCATAAAGATCTCAGCTCACTTAACTCCATTCTACATTTGAAGAAATTATTATATTCAGAGAACTTTTATATCTCCATTTCCATGTGGCCAATTCTTCTCTTTAAGTCTTCTTCTCCTCATTGACCATTTGGACTTCTTTTCCATTTGACCTAAACTGGTTTTTAAAATGATATTTTCTTCAGTATTTTTGTATCACCTTCACCAAGCTGCTGACTTGGTTTTCATGATTGTCCTTCATTGCTCTCACTTCTCTTCCTAAGTTTTCCTCCTCCTCTCTTACTTAATTTCTGAAATCTATTTTTTGAGTTCTTCAATAGCCTAAGACCAATTCATATGTTTCTTGAAGAGTTTGGATAGAGAAGCTTTGACTTTCTCATCTTTTGGTGGGTATTTTGACCCTCTATGGGACAAAATTAATTGTCTATAGTCAGATTGTTTTTCTTCTGTTGTTTGTTTATTTCTTAATCTACAACTTAATTTTAGCTCTGTGTTAAGGTGAAGCCGGGCTTCCAGCATGAGGGACACATGTTCCCAAGCTATTTAGGGTTTTTGCAGCTCTTCACAGGGCTACTCTCCCACTCTCCACCACCACCCCAGGGATCTCAATTCCTTTAAGATCCTTTGAAAGGCTCTGACCACTATGTTCTGTGGATGACCACAAGTACTTCCCTCTGCCTTGAAACTGTGAGGATGGTCCCTGCTCTTCTAATACAGTATGGGGCCCCAGAGTGCAAACTGGATCTAATTATGGTCAAAGAAACAAAGTCGTGCACAAGGATAGTGTAGAAACCTCTTCAGTTTCCCCCTTACCATCTGTGGGCTGAGCATTCTGTAAGCTGGGTGGCTCTGCAGGCTTGCCTCTGGACTCTACACTCATTCTAATGTGACAGAGTTTTCCTGCTAACCTTCCAAGTTGTCCTTGGCAATAACTGGACTGAGAGATTTGGAAACCTCCTGTCATAGACTCAGGTACCCTGAAGGCTATTCCTGGATGACTGGAACTGTTTTACTCTAGTGGTCAGCAGGCTCCAACATATGCTATGTGTTTCCAACTCCATTAGAACTGATCCTTTCCATGGGTCTTCCAAGTTGTACTAGGTAGGAAAATTGTTTCATTCAATCTTTCTATGGGTTCTATCACTCCAGAATATGATTAGAGTCATGATTTAAAGGCATTTGGGATAGTCTGTGGAAAGCTTCTGAAATTTCATGCTTTCATTCCACCATCTTGGTTCTGCCTTTTTGATGGATTCTTTCAATGACTTTTTGCCCTCTGGTTCCAAGATATCATGGCAGGTCTCCTTAATTTTATCCTTAATAATGAAGTACAGGCTCTTTTTTTTAATCAGGATTTTCAAGAAGCCCTCTAATTCTTAAATTGTCTCTCCTGGATCTATTTTCTGGGTCAGCTGCTTTAGCGATGATGTAATTTACATTTTCTTATTTTTTTTTGTGTTTAACAGATGCTTGCTGTCTTATGAAGTTGTTATCTTCCCCTAATCTTAATCTATTTTTCAGAGAGGTATTTTCTCCACTTAGCTTTTTCATCTTCTTTTTCCATTTGGTCAGTTCTATTTTTTTTAAATTTGCCCAATTGTGTTTTTTGAGGGAATTGTACTCTTTTTGTATTTGTGCAACTGTATTTTTAAATGATTTGTTTTATTCGGTTATTTTTTGTTGAAATATATTAATTTTCTCTTGCATTTCTTTTCCCAACTTTTTCATTTGATTTTTAAACTCTTGATCTCCTCTAAGAAATCTTTCTGGGCTGAAGAACAATTCATATTTTCCTCTGAAGCTTCATATACAGAAGGGATTCTGTCCTCCTTTTCTGAGCTAGAATTGTTAATTCCACATTTACTCAATATACCTTGTTTTGTGCTGGCTTTTATTTTCTTCATTTGGGGTTGTTAGCTTTCCTAGGATCTTCTATTGGGGGACAGGTTTGTACTCAGACCTTTGATGCTGAGAACCCTAGAGGCCTTGATCATTGGAGGTAGAAACTCCAGGGAATTTATCAGTGGACCAATCAATAAGGAGAGCCATATGTTTTCTCTGGATATGCTGGGTTGGGGATTTCAGTTGACCATTTCCTAGCCCTGGGGTTGAAGCTGAGCTGTCCTCACCACAACTCTATCACTGGGCTAGGCTGTCAGGGTTGGAAATACCAGAAGATCTCTCTAGATAGTGCTGGGAAAGCCCACAACCACACTGAGGACAAAAGGAACAAACAGCAGCATCTGTTTCTATGTTTTTGCTAGAGGATGCCAGACCCTCCCAGAGGAACACTGAGGACTACACTGGGCACACCGGAGGCTCCCAGTTTAAGTCATCCAGAACAACAGCACTGGCTGAATGGATGTCCTGGGCAATCTCACTGGAGCTCTCCCTGTCTGCCCTCCACGTACACCACAAAGGCTTCTGCTCCCACCTCTGAAGTTCTCAGGTTAGTCCTCCACTTCACCCTGCCACCTGTGGGTTGAGTCTCTGCTACCTGCCCTGGGTATACCCACATTCCCCACCCGTCCACTGTGGAGGCACATTTTTCTGGAAGATGTTCCCCTATGTTCTTTTGTGGGTTCTGTTGATCCAAAATCTGTTAAGAGACTTGATTATTTTCAGTTCTTTTTTTTTTTAGTTTTTTGCAAGGCAAACGGGGTTAAGTGACTTGCCCAAGGTCATACAACTAGCTAATTATTAAGTGTCTGAGACCAGATTTGAACCCAGGTACTCCTGACTCCAAGGCCAGTGCTTTATCTACTACACCACCTAGCCACCCCCTATTGTCAGTTCTGAAGAAAAGCCAGGACAACTTCATTCTACCATCTTGACCAGAAGTCCCTCAAGCAATCTTTTTAAACTCATATTCATATAGTTTTATTTCCAATCTTCTTACCTTCTTGGATGCCAATTTCATGAGTTGTTCTAGTTTCAGTATGGCACAATGGAAAAAGCACTGTTAATGTCCTTTGATTCCAATTTTACCTCATATACTTATGACTCAGGTGACTCTGCATATCTCATTTAATCTCCATGGGTCTCAGTTTTTTCAACTGTAAATTGAGTATATAGGAATTATGAACTCTGAGTTCATTTCCATTTTTACTTTTTTATTTTTTTTTAACAAGGTAGTGAGATTAAGTAATTTACCCAAAGTCATACAGCTAAGTAATTATTATGTATCTGAGATCAGATTTGAGTGCAGGTCCTTCTGACTCCAGGACCAGTACTCTAGCCACTGAACCATCTAACTGCCCCTCTGTCTTGACCTTTTGTAAAATATTGCTAGAGCCGAGATGGGAACACAGAACTACAGAGAATAGAGTAAAGGTATAAGAAAATTACTATGTCTATCCTTCTTGATGTCTTACTTGATGCAACCCAACAAAGCATTTTTTTCCTGGCTGCTCTATCACAATGTTGACTCATGCCAAACCCTCAGTCAATAAAAATCCTGAATTCTTTTAAGACAAATTCTTGTCTAGTCATACTACCTATCCCTGTGTATGCATATGCAGTATTAGCATATTTTTTCACAAAGGATCATTGTTCTACCTTTTGGGATTTGGATATGTTCAATATTTTAATGACTTTGATGTCAACTATAGCAACTACTCTTAAGACTTGTCTGTGTGTGTGTGTGTGTGTGTGTGTGTGTGTGTGTGTGAGAGAGAGAGAGAGAGAGAGAGAGAGAGAGAGAGAGAGAGAGGGAGAGAGAGACAGACTTCTTTTGCTATCTTAAGTATCCTATGGACTATTTTCAGAATCACATTTTTAAATAAGATATAAAGAATTACAAAGGAAACAATTGTATTGAAACAGAGATATAGTAAAACAATTTCAAAGATCCCTGGTTCCACATCCCTAATCTATTGCCTTACCTAAGCCCTCGATAAACAAAGAAACAAAAAAAAATCCTATGGTATATATAAATCACATGGAATATTTAAATAGACATCAACTCATTAATGATTTTTAATCTCTTCATTTAAGCAGCTATGAAAATAATTAATTGTGCTTTTTTCTTTGACTATATCCATATATATCCATATATATATATATATATATATATATATATATATATATATATATACATATATATTACAAACAGAAGACTCAAATCACTCAGTTAAATCAATCAATCATTGAAGAACTCTACATGTGTAATTAAGATAGCTTACTATAATCCCTTCAAGAGGTATGTACTTCTGAAAGGGTCAAGAAAGAATGTATTATGATTGAGGGATCATTCATTCTACCTGGGCCTATGTATCAAATAAATAATATGTCAAGAGCTGAGCCCAATGTCCTAAGCCATCTAATGGTAGAAGAGTTCCACTACTGAGATGGAATCAAGCCTTTAAAATTTTGATCTTGGTACAAACAATTCTCTCTCTCTCTCTCTCTCTCTCTCTCTCTCTCTCTCTCTCTCTCTCTCCTGTCTGTCTCTTCTCTCTCTCTCCTTCCCACTCTTCCTCTTTTCCTCTCTTTCTCACTCTCCTTCCCTCTTTCTCCCTCTCTTCTTCAGCTGCCTCACTGATGGAAACTTCTTCAATTTGAAAAGGCTACAAGCCAAGACCAAAGTGTAGGGAGTGTTGATCCATAATCTTCTTTTTGCAAATGATTGTCCACTCATTGCAGCCTCTTAAGCTGAGATGCAACAAAATATGGATCGATTCTCTGCTGCTTGTGACAATTTTGATCTAACAATTGGTACCAAGAAAACACAAGTGATCCATCAGCCAGCACCACACCATCCTCATGTGCAATCATCAATTACAGCAAATGAAGAAGTTTTGAGTATGGTGGACAAGTTCACTTACCTTGAGATTGTCCTTTCCAGGGAAGCACACAATAACAGTGAGGTTGACACATGCATTGCCAGAGCTAGCTCAGTATTTGGGAGGCTCCAAAATAAAGTATAGGAGAGAAGAGGTATTAGCCCGATTACCAAACTGAAGGCCTACAGAGCCATTGTGCTGACCTCATTGTTATATGCCTGTGAAATCTGAACCGTTTATCAGTGCCATGTCAGGAAATTGAATAGCTTCCATTTAAATTGTCTTTGGAAGATTCCAAAGATCATCTGGCAGGAGAAGATACCAGACACTGAGGTCCTTTATCAATCTAAACTGCCTAACATTCCAACATTACTACAGAGAGTGCAACTACAAAGGGCTGGACACATTGAAAGAATGCTAGACATATGCTTGCCAAAATATCTATTTTATGGGGAACTCACACAGGGCAAGCACTCACAGGTAGTCAAAAGAAGCTATACTGAGACATCCAAAGGTCTCATTGAAGAACTTTAGCATTGACTGTACAGCATGAGAGACACTGGCACAGGACAGCCTAGTATAGCATGTCCTCATCAGTACAAGTGCTTTGCTCTATGAGGAAGGCAGAACTGAAGCAGCTCAAAGTAAATATGACATACATAAGTTTAGGGAACCCATTTCAAGTGTTCACATGGACTGTTTGTGCCCAACCTCTGGTAGAGCATTCTCAGTGCATGTTGGTCTCATCAGTCACAGTTGGACACATCGTAATTTGTCTCAAACATAGTAATATCTTCTTTGATGATGAAGGACAAGAAACAGCCAACTCTACCCTCTCCCTTTAGTCTCTCTCCTTACAATCTCTCCATCTATGTGTCTGCCTCAGACTTTCTCTCTGCCTCTGCCTATTTCTCTCTCCTATTCTCCCATTTGCCAAATGCCAATGTCATTAGAAATAATGGTCTAGATCAAAGAAATTGGATCAATAGGAGTGAATGCATTCAAGTGGGAACAATAATCACCCTTAGGAAGATAGTTTCATAGAGACTGACCACCTGTGCTGGAGAAAAGACTTGTTGGCTGTGGCTACTTCAAAAGCCTATCAGAATCTGTCAGATAGAGTCTATCTGAGTTATACCTAAAAGGAACTTCATGAGCACTCTAAGGAGGATGAAAAAGTTATGGTAATCGAGAATTGTGAAATGTCTGTTGTTGTGTGATCACTGCATTTACATCATTGTGATTATATTTAAGTTAGTGCTGCTCACTCTTGTAAAGGATTCTGTATTTATTTGTTGAAGAATCTGCCCCAGAATTTTGGGAGAATATTTTGTATAACTATTCTTATTATTCCAGCTGAGTCCATTTTTGAAAGCTAATTCAGGTGAATGCATGATCATCAATGGGACACACAATGATGGAGGCCCTTGGCAGTGCCAAACACATCTATCCCCTCATTATTAAACATTATCAGATGAGAGAGAGACGGAGAGAGACAGACAGAGAGAGACAGAGAGAGACAGAGACAGAGAGACAGAGAGAACGAGACAGAGAGACAGAGTTGTTGTGTCCTCAGCACTCAGCACAGTGCTTTTTACATAATGGATTCTAAATAAATGTTTCATTCATTCACTAAGGTGTTAAAAATTTGCCATCTGTCCTAAAAGTATTTATTCATGTGTGAGTTACTTTTAAATAATTTTACTCTACAAATTTTAAGGATTTAATCTAGCTAGTGCATTGAACTGGCTTTTAGGAGATAAGGTATACATAAAAGAGAACCTCTGCTCTCAACATGTTTACAGTAAAATAAAGGGATGTCCGTCATATTCAGTAATTCAATAATATACAAGTATTGTGAGTTTTAAAGAGAAAAGAGTCATTGCAAAACAGTTTAAGCAAATGACAGAAAAAGGAAATAGAAAAGTGCTAGCCTTGTTTGGTTGTTAACATAGAATATATTGCAAAATCTAGTATGAGATAAGTGACATTGCTTGCTATAAAATCTTGGAGGATCTTTAAAGGCACTGAACTTTATCCAGGAAGAAACTAGCAACCACTACAGAATTTTGAGTGGAGGGATAATGATACAGATCTATGAATAAGAAAATTAGAATGTCAAAAAAGAAAAATGCTAAGTGTTAGGAGGACTGTAGGAAGATAAGCACATAAATGCACTGTTGTTGGTATTATGAAAGTGGATAGGGCTCACCAGTTGTGAAATGGTTGAACAAAATATAATTATGAATCATTTACATATATTATTAATTTTATGAAAATATTTATAGCTGCATTTTTGTGGGAGCAAAAGTAAAGTTGTTAGTGCTCACCAGTTGTGAAATGGTTCAACAAAATATAATGGTATATTATTTCACAATATGAAAAGTAAAATATAAACTGGAGAGTACTGTAGGAATTGATAGAGTGAAGTAAAAGAACCAAAAATAGGTATTAACACAGTGATACAGTAATCTAAGAAAATAAATGGAAAACTTTTATAATTTTGGCAAATGCATGATTAATTTTGTCTTTAGAAGAATGAGTGTGAAGCATGCATTCCTCCAGGATAGAATTGGCTGGTTATGTGCAGAATGAGGCATACTTTCTCAGACATGACCAATGTATGCTTTTTTAATTTAGTTATATAATTCTGGTTCCCTGAATATTGTGTGATTGGGGGGGGGGGGTTGATTCATTGTAAAGTGCCTGAAAATTTAATCATGAGGATGAGGATTAGAGTTTAATTTCCCCATATTTTATCTACTTACTACATTGAATACACTTTCTAGAGGAGACACTTAATTCCTTTTTTTCTTTCTTTCTTTTTTTGCAAGGCAATGAAGTTAAGTGACTTGCCCAAAGTCACACAGTTAGGTCATTATTAAGTGTCTGAGGATGAATATGAACTCGGGTCCTCATGACTCTAGGGCTGGTACTCTATCCACTAAGCCACATAGCTTACCTAGGATGATATTTTAAGGAGAAATTAATCAGGTAAAAATGTAAAGTATGGAATGCAGAGAGAAGACAGTGAATGTAGTAAATATTATGAAATTACTGTAATAACTGAGAGAAGAGGTAAAGAAAAACTGTATTAGATTAAGAGTAGGAAGAATAAGAAGGAGAGAGCAGATGAGACGCAAATTGAGTGTATAGAATCCATAAAATTTGGGCACTAACATAAGAAATGTAAAGAATAGGAAGGTATCAGAGATTACATAAAGCTTTCAAAGATGACTAACTAGTGACAGATACAGTAAAAGCTAAAGAGAAAGATTTTAAGGGAAAATAGAAGATGAACATATTCAATTTGCGATATTGCATTCTTAATGTGTTGAGATGTAAAGAGACAGAGATTTAAGTGATTTACAGAGGAACCATCATTTGTGTATGTTTTTCTACATGAATATGTAGTATGTGTATGTGCTGTGTGTGCTATGTACTTTATGTGCATGTATGTGTGTGTAGTATGAGAAGCTGACCTGAAACTCAGAGACCAGCCTACAATTCATATGCCATGTCAGTTTGCATAAATAAGAGAATAACCACTGATTAAAGTTTTTTTCTATTTATGTCTGTTTTATTAAAAATTAATGAACAGTTATTTAAAAATTCATAACCTTCTATTGGTGCAAGAGTTTAGAGAGGTTGAATGTGGCTTCACTTTTTTCTGAAGAAACATTCTCTTTAATAGGATGGTCATGTGTTTGTAAATTGTTAAAGTGAAGACATTTAAGGACATTGAATATCTTTCATTCAGCAGTTTATTCACAATATACCTTCTAAATCTACTTTTAATTGCATTTGGAAAAGTTTTTCTAATAATGAAAAAAAATTTAAATTGAAAACTTTCAATTAAGTCACACAGTTCTGTCATAATGTATCACAAACTAAATAGCCTCAGTAGATATGAGTTAAAATGTAGCTTCAATTTAATCAACTTTTCCTTATGATAGATTCTGTAACAATCTTTATCCCTCACAGACATTTTGCTGGTGAGCTTTGAAATGATTATCATCTGTAATTAAGATCTATGCACAATTGCATTAACGCTGACTCTGTTTTTGTAGTGACAAGTTTATTGTATAAACATTTCATTAAGGGAACTTTAAATAATGCACTTGCTTTATTGTATTTATGGGTGCTTTGTGCTTCTTAGACACATGTTGTGATCTTTTTTCCTGGTCTAATGATTACTAACATCTGAATTAACCAAGACAACAGTGTAAATATTAACAACAATATTGTGAGATGATCAAACCTGATGGATGAAGCTGCTCTCAGCAGTTCAGAGAGCTAGGACAGACATAGTAGACCAGCTATGGACAATGCTATCCCCATCCAGAGGAAGAAAAACACAACAAAACCAAAAAACACAGAATCTGATGAACATTACATTCACTTTTTAAAAAAAACATCTAAACATCTATTTCTTTCTATTAATCCTAATTTCTCATACTGATAATAACTAATCTGTAAACTTGTTTAGGTAGGAAGGAAGTGTGGAAAGAAATTTTGTAACTTAAAAATATACATAGGCATGAATGTTGAAAGACTTTCCTAATATGTATTTGGAAGAATAAAATGTCAGTAAAAAAGATCTGAAAAATTACAACTCATTTAAAATTGAGTAAGGTTGTCAGATGGCATGCAATTGTCCTACCACATGTGCCTCTTATTTTGAGAAACTGTTGTTTGATCTCATTAGACTAGCAGTTTTGGTCATAGTTAATAATGGAATGGGAGACCATCTGAAGAAACACTCAACATTCAAATCTCTTAGTAACTCAGAAATTGCTATTATATTTAGTTTCCTCCTGGAGATGAAATTTTAAGTAGAAAGAACATCATTAGTTTAGTGCAATCTCTTTAAATCTTGAGAAGGATGTTTTCATGCAGGAATAATGCACATTTCTTGATCAATAGAATGAGCCTTCAATATCCTGGGACATTTCCTTGCTTTTTTGTAAGAAAAACTATAACTTACAAAATCATTGAATTATGTATCCATGTAGGCAAAATTAGGATAGAAAAAAATTATATATAAAGGTTTTTATACTTCAAATATCTCAAAAGAGAACTTTGTTCATTCCCAAATTGTTAAATGGTGAAAGAATATAAACAGTTTTTTCAGTGAAGAAATCAAAACTATACATTGCCATATGATAAAGTACTTTAAGTCTATTGATGTAGATTAAATATTTAAGATATCATTTCATACCTACCAGACTTGCTAAAAATAGTATTTAAAAATTTTTTGTTTCTTTTATTTGTTTTTTATTTTACTTTTTATTATGATTTTTTTACAAATTTCCCCTTAATCTTGTCCCCCACCCCCAGAAGGCAGTCAGTTAGTCTTTACATTGTTTTCATGGTACATTAATCTAAGTTGAATGTGAGGAGAGAGAAATAATATCCTTAAGGAAGAAAACTAAAGTATTGTTCCTGATAATTGCACTGATGGAATAAGCAAGTCCATCAAGGTTGGTCATCACCCCCATGCTCTATGTAGGGTGCACAATGTTCCTCTGGTTCTGCTCATCTTGCTCACCATCAGTTCATGCTAATATTTCTAGGATTCCCTGAATTCCCATCCCTCCTGGTTTCTAATAGAACAATAGTGTTCCATCACATACACATACCACATTTTGTTAAGCCATTCCCCAAATGAAGGACAATTACTTAATTTCCAATTCTTTGCCACTATGAACAGAGCTACTATGAATATTTTTGTTCAAGTAATTTTTAATACATTACTAAAATACTCTTGTTTAAGAGTAAACATAATACTGACTCCCCCCAAATATAGAACCTCATTAGAAATAAATTAAAGGAAAGAGAAAAATATGTGTTCTGATACTATCAGCTCTGTCTCAAGTAGATCACATTCTTTATGAGAAGTCCATCATAAAAGTTACTTCCATATTCTTTTACTGTTGCTGTTGCTATTTGTAATTCCCTCCATTCATTCCTCCCCACGACCATATATTAGGTTTTTCCCTCCCCTTTCACTCTGTCCCTGTTCTAAAATGGACTGTAGGGTAGCTGAGAGGCTCAGTGGACTGATCACTGGCCCTGGGGCCAAGAGGCCCTGAGCTCACATATAACCCCTGAGACCCAACAACCACTCAACCCTATAGTCCTGGACAGGCCACCAATCCCAGCCCCTAGCAAGAAGTAAAAAAGAAAATGTGTTGTATGTGAAAATGTGTTTTTACCTCCTATGATCCACCCTCTCCTCTATCACCCACATCCCCTTCTCCCTCTTTCCCTCTTCTCTCCTTTTTACTCTAGATGTCTATATCCTATTGAGTACATATGCTTCTTCTTCTCTGAGTCATTTCTGATGAGAGTGAAGGTTCCCTCATTCCCCCTTGCCATCCTCCCTTCCATATCATTGAAAAAGCTCATTGTAAAAAAATTTCTTTTAAATGAAATATTTAGTTAATTCTTACTCCCAGTACATTTCCCTTTTAGCCATTGACTCCATTTTTTACAATTTATTATATCTTCAAATTCAGCCCTCTCCTGTGCTTCATCTATGAAAGCTTCTTCTATCTGCTTTAGTAAATGAGAAGTTTCATAGGAATATTTTCAGAATCATTTTTTTTATGCAGGAATACATGCAGTTCATCATCATTAAGTCCCTCATATTTTAACTTTCTCATCTACTCTCTATGCTTCACCTCTGGTCATCTCAACAGGAACATTTGAAATCCCCCTGGTTTATTGAAAGTCCATCTTTTCCCCTGGAAGAGGATTTCAGTTTTGCTGGGTAGTTGATTCTCTGTTGCATTCCAAGCTCTTTTGTCTTCTGGAATATTATATTTAGAGCCCTATGAGCCCTTAATATATTTGCTGCTAAGTCCTCTGTGGTCCTGACTGCAGCTACATGATCTTTGAATTGTGTCCTATAATATTTTCTCTTTAATTTGGGATTTCTAGAACTTGGTTATAATATTCCTGGGGGTTGTTTTTTTGAGATCTCGTTCTTGGGGGAGATTGGTGGATTCTCTCAATTTCTATTTTGCTCTCTGCTTCAAGGATATCAGGGCAAATTTTTCTATAGGATTTCTTTAAAAATGAGGTCAAGCCTCTTTTATTGATCATGACTTTCAGGTATCCCAATAATTTTTAAATTATCTTTCCTGAATCTGTTTTCCAGATCAGTAGTGTTTTAACAAGACATTTCCCACTTTCTTCTAATTTTTCAGTCTTTTGGTGTTGAAGTATTGTGTCTTGACTTCTCATAAACTCATTAGCTTCCTTTAACTACATTCGGTATCTGAAAGATTTGTTTTACTCAAAGAGCTTTCTTATCTCCTTTTCCATCTGGCTAATTCTGCTTTTTAAAGCATTCTTCTCCTCAATAACTTTTTGAATTGTTTTATCCATTTGACCTATGCTGTTTTTAACATGTTAATTTCTTCAGCATTTTTTTGGATCTTCTTGACTTAGCTTCTTTTTCATGTTTTTCATGCATCTCTTTCAATTCTTTTCCAAATTTTTCCTCTATCTCCCTTACTTGATTTTTCAAAATCTTTTTTGAGCTCTATCATAGCCTGAGCCCAACTTCTGTTTTTTCTTAGAGTCTTCAGATGCTGGAGCTTGTACTTCCTCATCTTCAGATAGAGTTTTTTGATCCTTCTTGGGATCCTTCTTGGGATCAAAAACAAAGAATTTCTCAATGGTGTTCTTCTTTTTTCTCTGTTTACTCATTTCTCCAGTCTGTGACTGGTTTTGGGGTGCTTCCTGAGATTTTGAGTATTATTGGGATACTCACATTGGGGTCTTTTTGGGACACCCCACTGAGACCTTTATTCATTCAAGGTCTTATGTTCTGTTGCCTGTGCTTTGATATGTAGATGACCACAGGCACTTCCCTCTGCCCTGGAGTTGTGAGGAGGATCCCTGCTATCTTAGTATGGAAGGCCAAACTGCAAGCTGGATCTGAGTGTGGGCAAACAGCAGAGTCCTGCCATGGGGATAGCAGAGAGATTTTTACAGTCTCCCCCCACCCCCTTACTGTCTGTGGGCTGTACTCTGGAGGTGCATGCTGGTTTCCCCCATTCTTGCTGCAAGTTCTTTGACTGGTGCTCCTCACTCCACACTCATTCTTGTGCAGCAGAGTTCTCTCACTGCCCCTTATGGCTGTTGCCTGTGATCCCTGGACTCAGCTGGGCTGGGCTGAGCTGTGACTGGGGCTTTTTTCCACCTCTGGGTCCTGGTGAAACTTCCCATGGAACTTCTAAGTTATCTTGGTCTGGAAAAAATGTATCACTCAGGCCTTCTGTAGGTTTGGCCTCTCTAAATTTTGGCTAGTCATAATTTGAAGGCTTTTTGGAGTTTCTTCAGAAGTAATTTCTGGGAATTGCTTCCTTCATGCTGCCATCTTGACTCTGCCTCTGATTTTTAAATTTATTTTTGTTTTTTTTTAGGTTTTTGCAAGGCAAATGGGGTTAAGTGGCTTGCCCAAGGCCACACAGCTAGGTACTAGGTAAGTGTCTGAGACCAGATTTGAACCCAGGTACTCCTGACTCCAGGGCCGGTGCTTTATCCACTGCACCACCTAGCTGCCCCTGATTTTTAAATTTTTACAACTACATGCAAAAGCAATATTTTAAGAGCTGATTTGGTTTTTTATTTTTATTTTTAGTTTTTCAGTTTTTGCAAGGCAATGGGGTTAATTGGCTTGCCCAAGGCCACACAGCTAGGTAATATTAAGTGTCTGAGGCCAGATTTGAATTCAGGTACTCCTGACTCCAGGGCTGGTGCTGTATCCACTGTGCAACCTAGCAGCCCCCCAAAAGCAATTTTCAACATTTACTTCCAAAACCTTAAGTTTCAAATTTTCTCCTTTCCACCCACCCCACTCTCTGCATTAAGAAAGTAAGTTCTTGGGGTAGGTTAAAAAATCTATAATGATAAAACATATAGCTACAATAGTCATGTTGTAAAAGTATATATGTATCTCTATCTCTATCTCTATCTCTATCTCTATCTCTATCTCTATCTCTATCTCTATCTCCTCTATATCTATATCTATATATAATCCTCCTCCCAAAGAAACTGAAATCAAGGAAAATAAAGTGAGAAAAAAATAAGTTTTCTTTAGTCTGTATTCAGACATCAACAGCTTTCTTTATCATAAGTTCATGAGAGACATTGTTTCAATATTTTCCCCACAGTTCCTATTGCTAGTTTTATTTTTCTCCATTATATTTTCTTCACCCCCATTTATTCAAATTTTTTCTCTCTCTCTCTCTCTCTCTCTCTCTCTCTCCTTTCATCCTTTCCCTACTCAAAATCATGTTGTATCTGACTGTCCTCTCCCATGATCTTCCCTCTCATCTAGCTACACTCCCCTCCTCCCCTTGTCCCCTAGGGTAAGATAGATTTATATACCTAATTGAATGTGTATGTTATTTCTTCTCTGAGTCACTTCTGAAAAGAATAAAACTTCACTCACTCTCCCTTCACATTTGCCTCTTCTACTCCATTGCAAAAGTTTTTCTTTGCCTCCTTTTATGAAATAACTAACCCCCAACACTTCTCCATTTCTTTTCCCCAAGTACATTCCTTTCCCACCCATTAACTCCATCTTTTTAATATATTATACCTTTAAATTCAACTCCCTCCTGAACCTTGTCCGTATATGCTCCTTCTAACTGTACTATTAAAGGTCAATATAAGTCATAAGTGTCATCTTCCCATGCAAGAATACAAGCAGTTCAACATCTTTAAGTCCCTCATAATTTGCCCTTCTTGTCCATTATCTCTTTACTTCACCTGAGTCCTGTACTTGAAGATCATCTTTCTGTTTAGCTCTGGTCATTTCATCAGGAAAGTTTGAAAGTCCCCTATTTCATTAAACATTCATATTTTCTTCTGAAAGTGTATCTTTAGTATCTCTAAGTAGTTGTGTTCTAAGTTCCTTTGCTTTCCAGAATATCATATTACAAGCTCTATGAATCCTTAATGTAAAGCCAGTTAATTTTGCATTATCCTGACTGTAACTCCACAATATTTGTTTATTTTTAGCTACTTGTAATATTTTCTCTTTACTTGGGAATTCTCAAATTTACCTATTCCTGACTGTTTTTGTTTGAGGATTTCTTTCAGAACGTGTTCGTGAATTCTTTCAATTTCTAGTTTACCCTCTGCTTTTAGGAAATCAGGGTAATTTTCCTGGAAAACTTCTTGAAGAATGAACCTAGGATCTTCTTCTAGTCATGACTTTCAGGTAGTTCAATAATTTTTATATTATCTCTCATGAGTCTCTTTTTTCTAGACCAGTTGTTTTTCAAATGGCATATTTCACATTTTCTTCTAGTTTTTCATTCTGTTGGCTTTGTTTTTATCGTTTCTTGATTTCACACAAACTCATCAGCTTCCCCTTAGCTCCATTCTACATTTGAAGGAATTCTTTTCTATCTGAAAAAATCTGCTTTTTTAACGTATTCTTCTCCTCATTGGCCTTTTGGACTCCTTTTTTCCATTTGATCTATACTAGTTTTTACGATGTTATTTTCTTCAGTATTTTTTGTATTTCCATCAACAAACTAGTGATTTGGGTTTTTTTAGGTTTTTGCAAGGCAAATGGGGTTAAGTGGCTTGCCCAAGGCCACACAGCTAGGTATTTATTAAATGTCCGAGACTGTATTTGAACCCAGGTACTCCTGACTCCAAGGCCAGTGCTTTATCCACTATATCACCTAGCTGCCCCTAGTGATTTGGTTTTAATGATTTTCCAATATCACTCCGATTTCTCTTGTAATTTTTCCTCTACCCCACTTATTTGATTTTCAAAGTCTTTTGAGAACTTCCATGGCCTGAGACCAATTCATATTTTTCTTGGAGACTTTGGATACAGATTCTTTGAGCTTGTTATCTTCTGTGTATTTTGACGAGCATAGGATCATTTGGCTCATTTCCCCACTCTATGGTTTGATATTTGCTCTTTGTTAAGGTGTATATCTGCTTAGAGGTGGAGGGTACACTGTCCCAAGCTTTTGAGGATTTTTTGTGAATTGGTTTTTTATTTTATTTTTCCAAATATATGCTATGAAAGATTTTCAACATTCATCCATTCATATACATATGCATATTTCTAAGTTACTAAATTTCCTACTACCCTCCCTTCCCAACACCCTTCTCTCAGTGGGGAATAGTCAGATGAATATTGTACCTGCACAATTGTGTTTAATATGTTTACAGATTAGTCATTTTCAATATGAGGAATTAGGATTAAGGAAAAAGAAAGAATACCAAGGGATAATAAAAAAATACGTAAGATAAAACTTTAAAAAGTGAATGTAATGTTCATTCAGATTCTGAAAAATGTCTTTTTTTATGGTTTGGTTTGCTTTTATTCTGTTTTTCTTCTCCTGGGGATACTATTGTCCATAGCCAGTCTTGTAGGGTTATCCTAGCTTGCTGAACTGCTGAGATGAGCTGCACACATCAAGGTTGTTCAGCTCACAGTGTTGTTGATAATGTGCACAATATTCTCTTGATTCTACTCCCTTCACTCAGCATCAGTTGCTGAAATTCATTCCATGCTTCTCTAGAGTCTGACCATTCATAGTTTCTTATAGAATAATAGCATTCCATAACATTCATATACCACAGCTTGTTCAGTCAATTTCCAATTCTATCCTCCTACAAAAACAGCTAGTATGAATAATTTGAAACACATGGAACTTTCCCCATTTTTTATGATTTCTTCTAGATATAGTATTAGAATTGGAGTTTAGGGTCAAAGGGTTTGATCAATTTTATTGCTCTTTGGGTATAGTTACATATTTCTCTCCAGAAGGGTTGGATCAGTTCACAATTCCATCAAACAGTATTAATGTCCCAATTTTTCCCAAACTTCTCCAACATTAAATATTTTCCCTTTGTCATCTTATTCAATCTGAGAGGTGTGAGGTGGTACTTCATAGTTGTTTTAATTTTCATTTCTTTAATCAGTAATGATTAAAGCATTTTTTCATATGAATATATATATATATATATATATATATATATATATATATATATACCTTTAATTTCTTCATTTCAGAACTTCTGGGGTAGAGCGAAGATGGCAGCATGAAGCTCACATTCTTCCTGAGTTTTTCACTAACAAACATGAGAAGCCTCTACTTTGACATTTAAAGTACAGATTTCACCAAGAAAAAGAGAAGATTCAAAGAAATTTTCAACTGTAGACAACAAGGAGGATCTTCAGTGAAGGTTGGTCTCTTTGGGGGGAAAAGTGGAAGTAAAGTCCAAGGTACAGGGAGAGCTTGAAAGCCAGCACAGGGCTTTTAGCTACAGTGCAATCCAGATCCCAACAGCTTAACAAAAGCAGTGATCCTGACAGCTAGATAGCAAGCAAGCAGGGAGGACTCCAGCCTCAAAGTCTGAATCCCAAGAACACTGTGGCTGGGTTGGAACAAACCACTGTTAAGTCAGGACTTGGACATAAAGGAGGAAAAAAAATTCTGCAAAGGCAGGGCCTAGACTGCATAGGCAACATCTTGAACAACAGCAAGTCAGGCATCAGATCCCAAACCCAGCAAAAAAAAAAAAAGTTTGGCTCTATTCTCCCAGTACCCTAGGAGCAGAGGTAAAACAGCAAAGATGAACAAAAAAAGAAACTAAAAGAGTGCTAATTATAGAAAACTACTTTACAGACAAAAATGAAAGCAAATGCCATGTCTGAAGAAAATAGCAGTGAAAAATCCCTCATGGGGAAGTATGAAAACAGCTTATAAATTGGACTCAAATACAAAAGGTCATTGAAATGTTTAAAAAGAAGAGAGGAAGAAGAAGAAAAATGGAAAAAAATGAAAGTCTTGCAGGAAAATTCTGAAAGATTGACCAAAGAAATTAACTCCATGAAAATTAAAAATAACCTACTGAAAAAGGAAAAACAGCTAATTGAAGAGAACAAAACCATAAAAATTAGAACTGAATAAATAGAAACCAATGAATCTACAAGTCTACAAGATTCCATTAAAGAAAATCAAAAGGCTCAATGAGTTGAAGAAAATGTAAAGTACCTTTTTAGGAAAATAAATGATCTCGAAAATAGATCTAGGAGAGACAAACTATGAGTCATCAGACTAACAGAAAGATTAGACCAAAAAGGGAACCTGGGAAAACATCATGCAGGAAATTATAAGGGAAAACTAAACAAATATACTGGAACAAGATAAAAATAAAACCATTGAAAGAATCCACAAAACCCTCCAGAAAGATTCTCCAGGATAAAACTCCAAGGGCTGTAATAGCCAAATTCCAGAACTGTCAAATAAAGGAGAGAATATTGCAAAAACAAAAAAGAAAACAATTAAAAAATAAAAGGAAACATAATTAGACTCACTGAGGACCTATCAGTCTCCACATTGAAGGATTGGAAGACCTGGGATAGAATTTTTCAGACAGAAAAAGACCTGGTATTACACCCTGAATGTACTACCCTTCAAAATTAAACATATACTATCAGGATAAAAGATGGATGTTCAGTGAAAAAGAGGACTTCCAAAATTTCCTGACATAAAGACATAAAGTGAACAGATAAATCAATTACCAAATACACAACTCAAATGTTGCATAAAAAAGGTAAATGAAAAGGGGAAGAAAAAAAACCAAAATAAAACACAACAAATGAGTCAAAACCATGAAAGTGTATACAACCCTGAAAAAGGGAAGATATAACACTTCTAATTCTTTAGAATTTTACTTCCCTTAGGATAATTAGAGGGTAGAATATAATTGAAGAGAAGGAATCTAAAGGATATGGGTATAATTGGGTCTTATCTTTCCATTGAAGAGGTCCAAAATGATATCACTGCATTTGAGACAAAAAGCCCTGAAGAAAAGCAGGGGTGTTCATTTTAAACTTAAGTGTCTCATTATTCTTTAATTTACTTTAATATGATTATGCTTAGTACCTTGTCTAATGAGGGCATTGCAATCTGCATCAGTGTCTCTGCAACATGTAATTATTTGTAAGGTTCTCAGGTAAGGCCTCTAGAGCCTCCCAGTACTTGGATATCTTTAAGATTCTTACAATTAATTAGATCAGGGTTTAAGTACCCTATGTGGGGGGGGGAAGTAAATTGTGAAAGAAAGTAGGACTGTGGGAAGGAGATACAAATAGTTCATTAAATGACGCGACTTTTGATGATACTTTGGCTCATGAGAAGGATTGTGGGGACTTGAAAGATATTTGAAAAGGGGGTAAGATAAAAAATGGTTATAATTATATTTGATGTAATTTGAATTAATGCTGTTTATCAAGCAATCAATTAAATAATCGGTGATGATAACTTGAAAACAATGGGAGCTTATTAAGCAATCATATAATAATACTGTGTTGATAATATCTGATCAATAATATCAAAGTGATAAATAACACCAAGGGAAGAGACACAAACATTTATAATTTTAGAGAGAAAGAAGGGAGAATATGAGTGAATTCTATTCAATAGATCTTGCCCAGTGAGGGAATAAGGTACATCCCCACATGGGTTTAAAAATCTAACTTAATCTATAGGGAAGGGGTGGACTTGGAAAGGGAAATATAAGAGAAATAGGGACTGATAAAAGAGAAGGGAAGTTATAAGTGAAAATAAACTGAACGATAAATTTCTAAATGAAAAGTCAAAGGGGAAAGGTAGGAAAATTTGGGTGAGGAGGAATAAGAGAAAAGGAAAGAGAAAAACACAAATGGAGAAAGCATACAGGGAAAGACAGAATTAGTATTCTTAATTGAAAATATGAAAAGATTTAACTGTCCCCTAAAACAGAAGTGGCTAGCAGAATGGAAAACCAGAATCCTACAATATATTGTTTATAAAAATCATATTTGAAGCATAGAGATAAGGAGTAAAGGTAAAAGGTTGGATCAAAATATATTTTGCCTCAGCTGAAGTAAAAAAAAATCAGGGGTAGCGACCTTAATATCAGAAAAAATAAAGGCAAAATTTAATCTCATTAAAAGGGATAAGGGACAAAAAGGATGAAGAAGGAAACTACATCTTCTTAAAAATCACCATTGATAATAAAACTATAGCATTACTAAACATGTATGCACCAAGTAATATAGCATCCAGATTCCTAGAGGAAAGGCTGAGTGAATTACAAGGAGAATTAGACAGCAAAACTTTAATAATAGGGGACCCAAACTCCCTCTCTCAGAAATAGATAAATCTGGGACTTCCTGCCAAGATGGCAGAGAGAAGACAGGCACAGTTCTAAAGTCTCCTGATCTCTTCCCCATCTATCACATGAAACAAAATGCTTAAAAGAATCCGACCCACAAAACCCAGAAAGAAAAGCCAGGAGAAAGAACATCTACCTCAGGATTTGTCTCAGGCAGCTGCTTTGGCCAAATTCGGGCGGGTGAGTCTGGGCTTTAGAGGGAGGATCAGCCCCAGATCAGCCAGATTAACAGCTGAATTGGAACTGGGAGTCTGAGGGCATGAGAGCTGGACCTGCTGGATCAGCAGTGGGGCTGAAAGACAGGGGCTTGGGTCAGCAGGGAAGCAGAGGTGCTGGTGTTGGTGCTGTCCCCCTGGAGCTTGGGGACGGGGCTGGGGGGGAGAGTTCTGGTGCAAGAGAGCTGTGGACACCATTCTGGGCTCCTCTGGTCCCATTGCAGCTCAGACCTCCTCACAAACAAACAAATGCAAACTACTTCTGCTTCAGGCCCAGGTGTATGAGCAGAAGAACCAGCCCAGCTGAGGAATGACCTTAGGCCAGGGTAAAGCCCACCATTGATTGAAGGCAAAAGAATTCAATAGCTCAAGCCCCTCCCTTAAAGCAAAGGTAGAAGGCCTCAACCAAGGTCACAGACACTCCAGAGAAAGCAATCAACACCTCCTACTGGTGAGCCAGAGAACCTGCTCTCAGTGAGTAAAGCCTTTAGCGATCCCAATCCCTGGTGAACCAGCACCCCCACCCCCAACTCAAGGTATTAGCAAAATGAAGAAGGGTCAGCGGAAAGGTGGATCCATAGAAAAATTCCTGGAAGGGAAAGTCCCTAACTCAGAGAGACCTGGCATCTTTGAGGAGAATACAATCTGGTCTCCAGCATAGAAAGACTTCCTTGAAGAAATAAGGAAGGAGCTTAAAAATTTGGGAGAGACAATTAATACCTTGCAACAAGAAAACAAAACCTTAGAAAGTACAATTGGACAAACACAAAATGAGAATAAATCTCTCAGATCCTCAAATGAGCAAATGCAAAAAACAAAATTAACTCTCTCAAAAGCTCAATTGCTCAAATGGAAAGCTCCTTCAAAAGTAGAATTGACCAATTGGAAAAGGAGTTGCAAAAGGTTAATGAAGAAAACTCCTCCCCCTAAAAAAGAGTGGAGTCTACAGAAACTAATGACTCCATGAGACAGCAAGAGTCAGTGAAACAAAATCAAAAAAATAGAAAAAATAGAAGCCAATGTAAAATACCTCATCAACAAAACCACTGACCTCAAGAATAGATTGAAGAGGGGCAACCTAAAAATTATAGGACTTCGTGAAAACATTGAAGAAAAAAAAAGCCTGGACTTAATATTACAGGATCTAGTGATGGAAAACTGCCCTGATATCATGGAATTGGAGGGCAAAGAAGTTATTGAAAGAATACATCGATCCCCACCAGAAAAAAATATCCTGAAATGAAAACACCAAGGAATGTTGTGGCCAAGCTGCAGAATTATCAGATAAAAGAGAAAATCCTGCAAGCAGCCAGAAAGAAACAATTTAAATATCAAGTAGCCACAGTAAGGATCATGCAGGACCTGGCTGCATCAACATTAAGGGATCTAAGGGCCTGGAACGAGATATTTCAAAGGTCAAGGAAGCTTGGAATGCAGCCAAGAATCTACTTTCCTGCAAAGCTGAGCCTTCTCTTCCAGGGAAAAAGATGGACATTTAACGAAATGGAAGAATTCCAAAAATTCCTCATGAAAAGACCAGAGCTAGACAAATTTGGACATCAAACAGGAGGTTCAAGAGACACATAAAAAGGAAAAAGAAGGTGGGGCATAAAAAGGGATAAAAACTGCTATCCAGTAAGTTGAAACTGGCTATATCGCAGCATAGGGGGAATAAAAAGATTCTCATAAATTTTGAGAATTGTAACTCTAACAGAGATAATACACCTAGCCAGAAGTGATGGACATTCATGACCTAACCATGAGACCACTCTCTAATGGGATATAACTGGCTTTAACCCCACTTGGGAGAAAGACTCTAATAACTCTCAGGAATTTTGACTCTATTCGATAGAATATACGGAACTAGAAGGGACAGACACTCAGAATTTTCTATGACTTAGATAGAATGATGTAAAAAACACTACCTCCTTAAAAAGGGGGACAGGAAAGAAATGGGAGGAGGGAGGGGATTGAATGGGGTAAATCTCATTACACTAAGAGGTACAAAAAACCTATGGCAAGAGTGGGCAAGAAGGGAAAAGAGGAGAAACACCTGAATCTTCTTCACATCTGATTTGGCTTAAGTCAACCTACACATACTCAGTTAACTTATAAAACATCTGACCTTTCAGGTATTAAAAGGGAAAAATGGGAGGGGGGAAGGGGGAAATAACAAAGGAAGGGAAGGGAAAAGGGAAAAAGGGAAAAGGGGAAAGAAAGGGGAGGGGGAGGGTGTGATATAGGAGGGCAAACACACTGAAGGAGGTGGTATTCAGAAACAAAATACTGAGGAATATGGATAAAGGGGGGGGGAAGGGGGAAGATAGCATGGAGGGCAATAAAGAATTAGTAATCATAACCTTGAATGTGAATGGGATCAACTCTACCTTAAAACATAAGCAAATAGCAGAGTGGATTAAAAACCAGAATCTTACAATATGCTGCTTAAAAGAAACTCATTTGAAGCAGAGAGATACATATAGAGTAATGGTAAAAGGTTGGAGCAAAATATATTTTGCTTCAGCTGAAGTAAAAAAAGCAGGGGTAGCAATCCTTATCTCAGACAAAGCAGCAGCAAAAATAGATAGTGTTAAAAGAGATAAGGAAGGAAACTTTATCCTCCTGAAAGGTACCATAGACAATAAAGTCATTTCAATACTGAATATATATAAGCACACAGTGGGACAGCACCCAAATTCTTAGAGGAGAACCTGAAAGAACTACAGGAAGGCATAGACAGCAAAACTCTACTGGTGGGAGACCTCAACCTCCCTCTCTCAGATCTAAATAAATCGAATCATAAAATAAACAAGATAGAAGTTAAGGAGGTAAATAGATTACTAGAAAAATTAGATATGGTAGACTTATGGAGGAAACTGAATGGGGATAGAAAGGAATATACCTTTTTCTCAGCAGTACATGGAACTTATACAAAAATTGACCATATACTAGGACATAAAAACCTAATGATCAACTGTAGAAAGGCAGAAATAGTGAATACATCTTTCTCAGATCACAATGCAATAAAAGTCATATGCAATACCGGGCCAAGGAGATATAGACCCAGAACAAATTGGAAACTGAATAACCTCATTTTAATAAATGAGTGGACCAAAAAACAAATTATAGAAAGAAGTAATCATTTTATCCTAGATAATGATAATAATGAAACAACATACCAAAACCTATGGGATTCATTCAAAGCAACTCTCGGTGGCTATATTAATAGCTCTAAATACTTACATGAATAAATTGGAGAAAGAGGAAATTAATGAACTAAACATACAACTAAAAAATTAGAGAAAGAACAAATCAAAAATCCCCAATTAAATACCAAATTAGAAATTCTAAAAATTAAAGGAGAAATTAATAAAATTGAAAACAAAAAAATTTTGAATTAATAAATAAAAGCAAAACTTGGTATTATGAAAAAACCAATAAAATTGATAAACCTCTGGTCAATTTGATTAAAAAAAAGAAAGAAGAAAATCAAATTGCTAGTATCATAAACAAAAAAAAGGTGAACTCACCACCAATGAGGAGGAAATTAAAGTAAAATTCGAAATTATTTTGCTCAACTCTATGCCAATAAATTTGATAATCTAAATGAAATGGATGAATATTTACAAAAATATAAGTTGCCCAGGTTAAATGAAGAAGAGATTAAATACCTAAACAGCCCTATCTCAGAAAAAAGAAATTCAACATGCTATTATTGAACTCCCTAAAAAAAAAATCTCCAAGGCCTGATGGATTCACAAGTGAATTCTACCAAACATTTAAGGAACCATTGGTTCCAATCCTATATAAACTCTTTGGGAAAATAGGGAAAGATGGAACTCTACCTAACTCTTTCTATGAAACCAATATGGTACATTACCTAAACCAGGAAGAGTTAATACAGAGAAAGAAAATTATAGATCTATTTCCCTGATGAATATAGATGCAAAAATACTAAATAAAATCTTAGCAAAACAATTACAACAAGTCATCACTAGGATAATACATTATGATCAAGTAGGATTTATTCCAGGAATGCAGGGTTGGTTCAATATTAGGAAAACTGTTAGTATATTCAATTATATCAACAATAAACCTATCAGAAATCATATGATCATATCAATAGATGCTGAAAAAGCTTTTGACAAAATACAGCATCCATTCCTATTAAAAACACTAGAGAGTGTAGGAATAAATGGACTGTTCCTTAAAATAATTAGCAGTATCTATCTGAAACCATCAACAAGCATTATATTCAATGGGGAGAGGCTAGAGGCATTCCCAATAAGATCATGGGTGAAAGAAGGGTGCCCATTATCACCACTACTATTCAATATTGTATTAGAAATGTTAGCATACACAATTAGAGAAGAAAAAGAAATTGAAGGAATTAGAATTGGGAAGGAAGAGACAAAACTCTCACTCTTTGCAGATGACATGATGGTCTACCTAGAGAATCCCAAGAAATTATCCAAAAAACTACTGGAAACAATTAGCAATTTTAGCAAAGTTGCAGGTTATAAAATAAACCCTCATATATCCTCAACTTTTCTATATATGTCTAGCAAGAAACAGCAGGAAGAGCTAGAAAGAGAAATCCCATTCAAAGTAACCTCAGACAATATAAAATATTTGGGAGTCTATTTGCCAAGACAGACTCAGAATTTTTTTGAAAACAATTATAAAACACTTCTCACACAAATTAAGTCAGATTTAAATAACTGGGCAAATATCAACTGCTCATGAATAGGTAGAGCTAATATAATAAAAATGACAATTCTACCAAAACTAAACTATCTGTTTAGTGCCCTACCAATTAAAATTCCAAAAAATTACTTTAACAAGTTAGAAAAAATTGTAAGTAAATTGATATGGAGAAATAAAAAGTCAAGAATTGCCAGAAGCTTAATGAAAAAAAAGTGCAAAAGAAGGTGGCTTAGCCCTACCTGATCTAAAATTATATTATAAAGCATCAGTCATCAAAACTGTTTGGTATTGGCTATGACATAGAGTGGTGGACCAGTGGAATAGACTAGGTATAAAAGCAGGAGATGATTATAGTGATCTGCTGTTTGATAAACCCCAAGAGTCTGGCCATTAGGATAAAAATTCCCGCTTTGATAAAAATTGCTGGGATAATTGGAAGTTAGTATGGAAGAAACTTAGATTAGACCAACACCTCACACCCTTTACCAAGAAAAGATCCACATGGTTACAGGACATAGACATAAAAAACAATACTATAAGCAAATTAGAAGATCAAGGACTAGTCTACCTGTCACATCTATGGAAAGGGGAGCAGTTTATGACTAAGGAAGAGCTGGAGAACATCACCAAAAACCAATTAGATGATTTTGATTACATTAAACTAAAAAGCTTTTGCACAGATAAAACTGATGTAACGAAGATCAAAAGAAATGTAGTAAATTGGGAAACAATCTTTACAACTAGTGATTCTGACAAAGGACTCATTTCTAAAATATACAGAGAACTGAGTCATATTTTTAAAACAAAAAGCCAATCTCCAATTGACAAATGGTCAAAGGATATGCAAAGGCAATTTACAGATGAGGAGATCAAAGTAATCCGTAGCCATATCAAAAAATGCTCTAAATCATTAATTACTAGAGAAATGCAAATTAAAGCTTCTCTGAGGTACCACCTCACACCTCTCAGATTGGCCAATATGACCAGGAAGGATAATGATCATTGTTGGAAGCGTGGTGGGAAATCTGGGACACTATTACACTGTTAGTGGAGCTGTGAACTCATCCAATCCTTCTGGAAAGCTATTTGGAACTATGCCCAAAGGGCAACAAAAATGTGCATACCCTTTGACTCAGCAATACCACTACTGGGTCTGTACCCTGAAGAGATGAAGAAAATGGGTAAAAACATTACTTGTACAAAAATATTTATAGCATCCCTGTTTTGTGGTGGCAAAGAATTGGAAATCAAGTAAATGTCCTTCAATTGGGGAATGGCTTAGCAAACTGTGGTATATGTATGTCATGGAACACTACTGTTCTATTAGAAACCAGGAGGGATGGGATTTCAGGGAAGCCTTGAGGGATTTGCATGAACTGATGCTGAGTGAGATGAGCAGAACCAGAAAAACACTGCACACACTAACAGCAACATGGGAGTGAGGTTCAACCTTGAAGGACTTGCGCATTCCATCAGTAAAACAATTGGGAATAATTTTGGGGTGTCTGCAAAGGAGAATGCCATCTATATCCAGATAAGGAGCTGTGGAGTTTGAACAAAGTGCAAGGACTATTCCCTTTAATTTAGAAAAAAACCATATCTTATTGTCTGGTCTTGCTACCTCTTAGGCTTCTCTTCTCTTCTTTAAGGATATGATTTCTCTCTCATCACACCCAATTTGGATCAATGTACAACATGGAAACAAAGTAAAGACTGACAGAGTGCTTTCTGTGGGGGGGTGGGGGGGAGGGAAGGAAGAGTTGGGGGAAAATTGTAAAACTCAAATTATATCTTTAAAAAATAAATTAAAATAAAATCAACAAGGAAGCAAAGAAAAGCTGGGCAGCTATGAAAAATGTGTAGCATTTATTATACAGGTTTTCTGGAAATGGAAATTTGTTTTATATTAAATCATCTATTATAGTCTGCTATGTAAAAAGAAAACAACAAAAAATAATAACATTGTGGGATGATCAACCTTGATGAAGCAGCTGCATGCAGCAGTTCAGAGAGCTAGGACAACCATATTGGATCAGCTACACACAATGTTATCCCTATCCAGAGAAAGAAAATCAAAACAACAACCAAAAAACCCCCCTTCAAAATTTGATGATCATTTTATAAAAATTATTGCTTATGTATCTCTTTCCCATAATCCTGATTCCTCATACCAAAAAAATGACTTATCTGTAAACTTATCAAAAGTATGTATGTATGTACAATGTTAACCTGACTGTTTGCAGCTGAGTGGAAGGGGTGGGAAGAGAAGGTGAAAGGAAATTTTGTAACTTAAAAATATACATACCCATAAGGTTGTATATTGAAAAAAATTCTACAACATGTATTTGGAAAGATAAATATCAATTTACAAAAAAGGCTTCTCTAGACATATAGCCTTAGACTTAACCACAAACTTATATGGTTACATCTTTCTCCCCAGTGAGACTGAGAAGTTAGTTGAGTGTAATAAATCTCAGCCAATGTAGATTCTAGGTTATTTTCTAGTGGCTTTCTGATTTGGCAGAGTTTTGTGCTCATTTCTAATAAGGTAATGATATTTTTATCTTTGTACTAAATCATTTTCCATCTCTTTTCACCAATGATCAAATGTTGAAAAGTTTGGAAAATCGAGAATATAAGTTTTCAAGTGATTTTAACAAAAAAATCACATGTAAATCAAAATTATGTCAATAACAAGAGCTAACATTTCCACAACCTTCATTTTTCAGTCATGTTCAACTTTTTGTGACCCTATTTGGGGTTTTCTTGGCAAAGACATTGGAGTGGTTTGTAATTGCCTTCTAAGCTCATTTTACAAATGAGAAACTGAAGAAAACAGTGTTAAAAATGAGCCTAGGAGTCATGCAGGTAGTAAGTGTGAGGTCTGAATTGAATTCAGGATCAGTCTCCATGAATCCAGGATTCACCCACTATCCATGTATCACCTAGTTGCCCTTACATACTGTTTAGTAGTTTACAAAGTGCTTTATGTGTAGCGTATATAATTTGAATTTTGTGACTATGTGATCTGATTTCAATGATCAGGTCTTTGGGGGAGAAGGATAGAATTAAAGGAGGGACTATGAATATTATATATCTTTTTTTTAGTTTTTTTGCAAGGCAAATGGGGTTAAGTGACTTGCCCAAGGCCACACAGCTAGATAATTATTAAGTGTCTGAGACCGGATTTGAACCCAGGTACTCCTGACTCCAAGGCCAGTGCTTTATCCACTATGCCACCTAGCTGCCCTGAATATTATATATCTTATATGATTCCTTCAGTAAATGTCTTTTGATATTGCTGATAATCATAAATGTGGATAAATTTTAAAGTTTTTCAAGTTCAAGAAGCATTAATATTTCTAATCTCATGTTTATTTTGGTATATGGATTATAAAAATGATTATTGAAGTTTTATTTCTTGCTGTATTGAAGTTAGAAAAAATTTTTGGTTTATTTTATATGAATTTCTGAATCATTGCTTCAGTTGCAGAATATAATTGATGAATAAATGAATTTTAAGCAGTTGTAAAAAGAATACCATAAAGTGTTACATAATTCCTATAATCGAAATCATTTTCTGTCTAAAATGCAGATCAACAATTAGGGAGAAAACTAAGAATATAAATCTTCATTAAAATATCATTACTAGAATCATATAGGGAAATATATAATAAAATAAAAGCTAATTAAGAAAAATAATAATATGAAACTCTAGTATATTATTATTTTTTCAATGATTCTAGGCAAGTGTTTGCTTTTGATAAGTTTATTGATTTTTATGATATGCATAATTTTCAGGTTCATAAATGAATTTACACATCCAATTAAAGACTTAGGTTGCATTTGGAGGACAGAAAATAAGCAATTTATGGATTTCTAAGAATTAGAAGACTATTTTTAAAGGCAACTGCCTTTAAACCTCACACTGATTTACTTAGTAGAGAAGAAAGTAAACTTATCTTCTGTGCTTAAGTGAATGGATTTGCATGCTGAAGGAGAATGACAAAGATTAAGGTCAGTTATTTAGATATTCAATTATATAACTAAAAAAGTTGGCATTAGAATGAAAGGTAGCTGATTCAAGTCCAAATTCTGTCCTAAAGTAGTGATCATTGCCTAGTAACTTCTTGATGAACTGGACCAATATTACTAGATCAATGTTATCCATAGTGGAGATCAAAGGAGCACATTTATGAAATTCATGGGCATGATTTCTATATATGAACAACAAAGTCCCAAGACAAACCCAGAAACTATAAACACAATTACAAAGCACTTCTCATATAAATAAAGTCAGATCTATATAACTGGAAAAAATGTCAATTGCTCATGGTTAGGTCAAGCTAATATAATAAAAATAACAATACTATCTAAATTAAATTATTATTCAGTATCATATCAATCAAACTACCAAATAAATATACTGAGCCAGAAAAATAGCAATGAAATTCATCTGGAGCAAAAAAAAAAAAAAAGATAAAAAATATCAATGGAACTGATAAAAAAAAATGTAAAGGAACGTGGCCTAGCTCTATCTATACTATTTAAAACTATACTATAAAGTGGCAGTCATTATAACGACCTGGCACTGGTTATGAAATAGAATGATGTATCAATGGACTAGGATAGTTTCAAAGCAGTAAAGGACTCCAGTAATCTATTATTTGACAAATCCAAAGAAATTAGGTTCTGGGATAAGAACTCACTATTTGCAAAAATTGTTGGGAAAATTGGAAAATATTAAGGCAAAAAATTAAGGAAAGACACACATCTCACACCCTGTACCAAAATAAGGTCAAATTAGAAGGGAAAACACAGCTGGGAAACAATTTCACAGCTTGGGATTCTGATAAAAGGACTCATTTCTAAAATATAGTGAGTTTTGCATAAAATTTATAAGGTTACAAGTCATTCCCCAAAACAGTTTTCCAATGAAAAATTAATGCTATGTATAAGCATATGAAAAAATGTTTCAAATCATTATTGTTTAAAGAAATTCAAATTAAAATAACTATGCTGTAACAAAAACGGAAAATGATCTTTGGTTGGAGAGATTGTGTGAGAATTGGGACATTAATGCATTGTTGGTGGAGTTGTGAATTGATCCAACCATTATGGAGAGCAATATAGAACTATGTCCAAAGAGCAGTAAAACTGATCACATCCTTTGACCTAACAATACCAATACTAGGTCTGTATGCAGAAGAATTAAAAAAAAAAAATTGGAAAGTCCCACATGTTCCAAAATATTCATACCATTTCTTTTCATAGTGGTAAAGAATTGGAAATTGAAGGAATGCCCATCAATTGGGGAATGGCTAAAGAAATATAGTACATGGAGGGGCAGAGTCAAGATGGCGACAAGAGTGGATTGTGTCTTAGGCGCTCTCTCATAAATCTTCGAAACTAAGAACTTTAACTAAATTTTCGAGAGACAGAACCCACAGAGGGACCCAGTGAGTCAGTTCTCCTACTCAAGGTAACCTGGAAAAGAGCAGAAAGTCTCTTCTCCCTGGGGTTGGTGTTGGTGGCTGGCCTCAAGAGGGGTGGTCCACCAGAGTGAAAGAACTTCAGCCTCCAGGAGGCAGCCCCAGGGCACTGAGAGCTGTGGCTCACAGCAGCTGGGGAGTTTCCGGATCTATGCCCTGGGGAATACTGGGCACAAATTGGGGGAACAGCGGAGGACCTCTGCCAGAGCGAGCACTTGAAGTCCAGCCATCAGGGCACACAGCGAGCAACTTGGCCACTGTATTCCAGATCCAGGAAACATAAGCAGGCTGAGCAGGTATGCAGAACCCCCAGGGAATGAGCCCATTGAGCTGAAGGAGGGGAGCGAAGAGAGAGACTGCAGAGCTCTGTCCTTTACCCTTGGAACAGGACTCTGGGGCTCTGAACACATTCAGATCCTGATTGCAGTCTAGCCCCCCCCCCCCATAGAACAGCAGGGGCCCCCTCTACCTCAGCCCAGTAGCAGAGGAGGGTGCATATGGTCATTCACAGACCAGGAGGGAGGACAGAGCCTCACACACTGAGACCCTTGTGGGAGTGTCCCAAAAGCTTAGGAAGCACCCCAAAAGAGGCTTAGGCTGGGAAAATGAGCAAGCAGAGAAAAAAGAAGAGGAACACCATTGAGCAATACATTATCTATGATCCCAAGAAGGATCAATATACTCAGTCTGAAGATGAGGAAACACAAGCTCCTGCATCTAAAGACTCCAAGAAAAACAGAAATTGGACTCAGGCTATGACAGAGCACAAAAAAGACTTTGAAAAACAAATGAGGGAGTTAGAAGAAAAAACTGGGAAAAGAAATGAGAGACATGCAGGAAAACCATGAAAATGAAGTCAACAGCCTAGCCAAGGAAATCCCCCCCAAAAAATGCTGAAGAAAATAGCATGCTAAAAAACAGCTTAGGTCAAATGGATACAACAGTTCAAAAAGTTATTGAGGAGAAGAATGCTTTAAAAAGCAAAATTGGCCAGATGGAAAAAGAGATAAGAAAACTCTCTGAGGAAAACAAATCCTTCTGACATAGAATAGAACTCAGGGATATTGATGAATTTACGAGAAATCAGGACTCATTACTTCAAAACCAAAGAAAATGAAAAATTAGAAGAAAATGTGAAACATCTCATTGAAAAAAAACAACTGATATGGAAAACAATTTTGGGAAAGATAATTAAAAAATTATTGGAATACCTGAAAGTCATGATCAGGAAAAGAGCCTTGACATCATTTTCAAAGAATTACTACAGGAAAATTGCCCTGATATCCTAGAAGCAGAGGGCAAAATAGAAATGGAGAGAATCCACCCATCCCCCTGAGAAAGAGATCCCAAAAAACCAACCCCTAGGAATATTATAGCCAAGTTCCAGTACTCCCAAGTCAAAGAGAAAATATTACAAGCAGGCAGAAGGACACAATTCAAATATGGAGCTGCAGTCAGGATCACACAGGACTTAGCAGCAACTACATTAAAAGCTCATAGGGCTTGTAATACAATATACCAGAAGGCAAAAAGAGCTTGGAATGCAACCAAGAATCAACTACCCAGCAAAAATGAATGTCCTCTTCCAGGGGAAAAAGATGGACTTTCAATGAACCAGGGGAATTTCAAATGTTCCTTTTGGAATGGCCAGAGCTGAACAGAAGGTTTGATCTTCAAATAAATGACTCAGGTGAAGCATAGAGGTTGGAGGAGAAGGGGAAAATATGAGGGACTTAATGATGATGAGCTGCATGTATTCCTGCATAGAAAAATGACACTGATAATACTCATATGAACCTTCTCAGTTAATAGAGCAGGTAGAAGGAGCTTTTATAGTTGAAGCACAGGAGAAAGCTGAATTTGAAGATAAAATACGGTGTAAAAATGGAGTCAATAGAAAAAAGGGAAATGTAATGGAAGAAAGAAAAAAGGGGGGGGAATAGGACAAGATATTTCATATAATAAGTTTTTTCTTTGTTACAATGAGCTATTGCAATGGTATGGAAGAGGGGGAAGGCAAGGGGGAATGAGGGAATCTTCGCTCTCATCAGAGGTGGCTAGGAGAGGAAATAGCATATATACTCAATGGGGTATAAACATGTGGAGTAAGAAGGAGGGGGGACAGGGGGAATGGGGAGATATGAGTGATGGAGGAGAGGATGGACCATGGGGGGGAGAGTGGTCAGATACAAGACATTTTCTTTTTTACTTCTTGCAAGGGGCTGGGATTGGATGGCCTGTCTGGGACCATAGGGCCAGGTGGATGCTGGGCCTAAGGGGTGGTAGGGGGGCTCAGGGCCTCTTGGCCCCATGACCAGGGATCTGTCTGCTGTGCCACTCAGCTACCCCACAGCAGAGTCAGAGTGAAAGGAGAGAGAAAATATAGTACATGGTAGTGGAGAAATACTAAAGAAGGGAGTTGCGATCAGCAATGCCAACGGTGGAAAAATATGGAAGTAACTTTTCTGATGGACTTATCATAAAGAATGTGATCCACCCATGACAGAGTTATTGGTGTTGGAACAAAGACTTAAGCACATTCATTATTATTATTATTATTATTATTATTATTATTATTATTATTATTATTATTTGGGGGGGTGCAGGGCAAATGTGGCTTAGGGGCCTGCTAGGGGCCGCATAGCAGGGTGATTGTTGGGTGTTTGAGGCCAGATTTGGACCCGGGTGCTCTTGGCTCAAGGGCCAATGCTCTGTCTGCCACCCAGCCACCCCTACTATTATTATTACTATTTTATTTTATTTTGAATCTTTTTCCCTTTTTTTTTTGGTTTTCACAAGGCAGTGGGGTTGGGGTGACTTGCATGTCACACGGCTGGGTGACTGTTGGGTGTATGGGGCTGGATATGGGCTCAGGTGCTCCTGGCTCCAGGGCTGGTACTCTGGCCATACCTACAATTATTGCTATTATTTTTTTATTTTAATTTTTTTCTCTCCCCTTTACTTTATCGCTCAAGCAAGTCCATATTTTTTGGGGGGAGGGGGTATTTTGTTTACTCTTAAGAATATTTTATTAATGTATAAAAAACATTATTTGTAAAAAAAATGTGCATACCCTTTGATCCAGCATACCACTCCTCAGTCTATACCGTGAAGAGATGATGAAAATGGTAAAAACGTAACTTGTACAAAAATATTCATAGCAACCTTGTTTGTGGTGGCAAAGAATTGGAAATCAAATAAATGTCCTTTAGTTGGGGAATGGATTAGCAAACTGTGGTATGTCATGGAACACTATTGTTCTATTAGAAACCAGGAGGGATGGCAATTCAGAGAAGCCTGGAGGTATTTGCATGAACTGATGCTTAGTGAGATGAGCAGAACCAGGAAAAACACTATACACCCAAACAGTATCATGGGGGCAATGATAAACCTTGATGGACTCGCACATTCCATCAGTGCAATAATCAGGGACAATTTGGGGCTGTCTACAATGGAGAATACCATCTGTGTCCAGAGAAAGAACTGTGGAGTTTGAACAAAGACCAAGGACTATTACCTTAAATTTAGGGGGAAAAAAAAAACCCTGATATCTTATTGTCTTATCTTGCTATCTCTTATACTTTATGTTTCTTCCTTAAGGATATCATTTCTCTCTCATCACACTCAATTTGGATCAATGTTTACCACGGAAACAATGTAAAGACTGACAAATTGCCTTCTGTGGGGATAGGGGGGTGGGGGGAGGGAAGTAAGATTAGGGGAATAATTGTAAAAAAATAAATAAAATCTTTAATAAAAAAGTATAGTACATGAACATTAATACTATTGTTCTATAAGGAACTATAAATGATTGGACGCTAATGAAATGTGGAATAACTTAGGGGATCTGATGCTGAGTGTAGGGAGCAGAAACAAGAAAACATTAACGACAACATTGTGAGATGAACAATTTTGATGGAAGCAGCTTCTCTCAGCAGTTCAGAGAGCTAGGACAACTGCCTTAGACCAGCTATGGGCAATATTATTCTCATCCAGAGGAAGAAAAACAAAACAAAACACACAAAAAAGAAAACTCAACCCTTCAGAATCTGATGAACACTTTATAAAAATTATCTCTTATGTATCTCTTTCCCTTAATCTTAATTCCTTATACCAAAAAGAATTCATCTGTAAACATGTTTATCAAAAATATGTATGTACAATGCTAACCTGATTATTCACCTCTGAGGGAAGGTGGGTGGGAAGGGAAGATGGAGGGAAATTTTGTAACTTAGATATATACATGTGCATATGGATGAAAATAAATAAACTTTAAAAAAGAATATATGCATGTCTTGAATCAGGAAACTAAGGAAGCTCAGGAATATCTGAGCTCAAATTCAGTGCCATTCACTTATTAGTTGTGTTACCTTGGGCAACTAATTAACTTCTGTCTATATTAGTTTCCTTAATTATAAAATGGGAATAAAAATAATACCTCTCTTTCAGTGCTGTGAGATTCAAATGAAATTACATTAATAAAGTATTTAACAGTGCCTAACATATAGAACATTCTATACAAATTGTAACTCTTATCCCTATTGTCATCATCATCACCAGCATTATCATCATTATTAAGAAGATTATCAGGGATAGCAATCTTTCGATGGGAATTTGATTTGAATTTTGAATAAGACAATGGAATCCAGAAGGTAGAAGTGAGGAGAAAGACCATTCTAGACAAAGGGACCAGTCAATGAAAAGGCAAAGCTTCAGGAGATGGATTGTCTTATGCTAGAGATGGCAAGATGGTCAATGTCAGTGAATCATGGAATACACAGAAGGATGTAAAATGTGAAAAGACAGGAAATGTAGAAAGAGTCAAATTTTGAAGGGTTTCAAAGGACTCAGTACTTGATCTGGAGGTAATAGGGAGCCACTGGAGTTCATTGAAATGTTTGGGGGGTATTATCAGAACTGTGCTATAGGAAATTCACTTTAGCAATCAAGTGGAGATTAGAATGAAGAGAGACTTGGAATAGTGAAATAAATTACAAGGCTATTGCAAATAGTACAGACATGAGGTAATGAGGACCTATATTGCGATGGTGACTGTATGAATGGATAAAAGGCAATAGATATGAGAGATATTAAGAAGATGGGAAATGTCACATCTTAGCAACAGTTTGGTTATGTGGAGAGAGTGTGAGTGAATAATACACTCATTCTTTACTTAGGTACATTCTTGAAGCCTTTTCAGCTTGGTAGGATCTATCAAGACTTTCACTTCACTAAGAACCCAGGCTTACCTTCAAGATAGAATCAGTCATTTGTATAAATTTTTTTTGTGAAGAGCTTTAGCATTTCTGGTATCATAAACAAACACAAAAAGTCTCCTTGGATGGAATCCAAAATGGTCTGAATTATACTGAATTTCACTTGAGCAGATGGTGCGATGGTGAGATATTGTGTCTCACACATGCAGGCAATATCCGAGTATCCCAAAGGATACTACTGTAACAAATGACTACTGGAGTAGGAAAATTTCCAGAAAATATTTCCATCATCTTGTGTAATATTCATACTGTTGTAAGTTCCACCCATGGCTGAAATTGTCTGCCAGAAATAAGGATACTGGTGTACAAAAGGTAATGGAATCAAAGGCATAGAAATATAATGGCAATGTAGTTTCTTGAAAGCTATCCTAAAATTACACTAAGATTCCTTATTTTATGAAACAATTGTAGCTTTTCCTGAAAGCTGATCACTAGTTCAACCAAAACCATTGCCCCCAAAGTAATTTAGACAGTATTTGATAAAGTTTTATGTGCCACCTGGTGGATAAGGAAAACCACAAGTTCATGCCCTTACATCCAATTCAATTGTTTGCTTGCAAAGAACTCTTTATCACTGGGCCAGACCTCTATGCATGTCCCTCCTCTCTTCCAATCATGACTAGATCTTCAGAACAAACATTATCACTCTTGTATTTATACATCTTTGGTCATGCAAATTGCCTGGTTGGTTCTTATCCTTTCTTATAGAAGAGGATCAAAATGACATCACTATGTTTGAGATAAATTATAGTGTGTCCAACTGTGGCTAATCAGACCAATAGGAGTTCAGAATGCTCTAGCATAGGTTGGACACAAATAGTTCATGTGGTGCTGAGAGAAGAGAGTAGAAGCAAGAAAATAATACACACATTAACAATAGCATTGTGAGATAAACAACCTTGATGGAACTAGTTTCTCTTAGCCATTCAGAGAGCTAGAATAACTGTATTAGACCAGCTATGAACAATGTTATCCCCATCCAGGGGAAGAAAAACAAAACAAAACACACACAGACACAGACACAGACACAGACACAGACACAGACACACACACACACACACACACACACACACACACAAAACAACAACAACAACCCTTCAGAATCTGATGAACCCTTTATAAAAATTATCTCTTATGTATCTCTTTCCCTTAATCTTAATTCTTCATACTGAAAATAACTAATCTATAAATATGTTTATCAAAAATATGTATGTACAGTGTTAACCTGACTGTCCACCACTGAGGGGAGAGGGGTGGGAAGGGAGAGTGGAAGGAAATTTTGAAACTTAAAATTATACTTGTGCATATGGATGAAAATAAACAAATAAATAAAAAAATGAAGAAAAACAAATAGTCCATGTGAACATCTGAATTGGGTATAGATATCATGTTTCCTTTGAGCTGCTTCAATTATGCCTTCCTCCTGGAGTGCAGCACCCTCACTGATGAGGGCACAGCATACTGGGAGGTTCTGCTGTACAATTAATTCTAAAGTTCTTCAATGAGACCTTCAGAGTGTCTCGGTATCTATTCTTTTGACCTCCTGTGTGAGTTCTCCATAAAATAGTTTTGTTTTTTTTTTTGGTGGGGGGCAAGTATACGTCTGGCATTCTAACTGCATGTCTAGTCCATTGTAATTGCACTCTCTGTAGTAATGTTGGAATGCTAGGCAGTTTAGCATGAGAAAGGATCTCAGTGTCTGGTATCTTCTCCTACCAGGTGATCTTCAGAATCTTCCTAAGACAATTTAAATGGAAGCAATTTGGTTTCCTGACATGGTGCTGGTAGATTGTCCAGATTTCACAAGAATATAGCAATGAGATCAACACAACAACCCTGTATACCTTCAGTTTGATAGTCAATCTAATACCTCTTCTCTCTCATACTTCCTTTCAGAGCCTCCCAAATTCTGAGCTAGCTCTGGCAATGTGAGCGTCAACCTCTTTGTCAATGTACCTCCTTGGAAAGGAAACTGCCAAGGTAAGTGAAATTGTACACAGTACTCCAAACTTCTCCATTTGCTGTATTTGCTGGCTCCATATATGGATATTTTGTGCTGGCTGATGAAGCATCTGCATTTTCTTGCTATTAATTGTTTGACCAAATTGATCACAAGCAGCAGGGAATCAATCCATACTTTGTTGCATCTCAGCTTCCAAGGCTGCATTGAGTGCACAATCATCTACAAACAGAAAATGATGCACCAACACTACCTCCACTTTGATCTTGACTTATAACCTTTGCAACCTGAAGAATTTGCCATCCGTGTTGTAGCTAACCTTGAGGCAATGTTCATTCTCAGTGATGGTGTTTGATAACATGACTGAAAACATCATGCTAAAAAGTATGGAAGCAAGGAAACAACCTTGTTTTACTCCATTAGTGACTGAGAAATCTTGTGATCATTGTCCACTACCTAGAACCCGGGCATGCCAACCATCATAGAACTGATGTACAATACTGATGAACTTCTCCAGGCAACCAAATTTTGACACAATATTCCATAAACCCTTACAACTGATGGCATCAAAGGACTTGGTCAGATTTACAAATGTTATATCTAGACCTCTGTTATGTTCCTAGAATTTTTCCTGGAGTTGTCGGGCAGCAAACATCATATCGACTATTCCTCTACCATTTCAGAAGCCACACTGGCTCTCAGGAAGTAGATAACTTCCAAATGAAGGATCAGCCTATTGAGAAGGACTCTGGCAAAAATCTTACCAGCAATGACTAAAAGAGAAATATCCCTGTGATTGACACAGTACAATCTATTCCCTTTACCCTTATAGAGATGGACAATGGAGGCATCCTTGAGTTCTTGAACAATAACTTCTTCATGTCATATAACCTAGAAATTTTTAGTCACTTTTTGGATGGGTAATGGACCACTGACTGAGAATGAATTTATGTGGTGAATATGTAAACAAAATGAAATAATCCTTGTGCTTATAGAGGTGAGGGCATGTATAGGTAGATAATAATAATAACTAAGCTTTCTACAGCACTTTAAAGTTTGCAGAATGCTTTATGTAAGCTCAATTGATCCAGGCTTATGAGGTAAGTATCATCATTAACCCCTTTTTTGTTGATGAAAAGGAATTTGAAAGAAATTAAATGTCTTGCCCAGGATCACATACCTCGTTGCATGTCTGAAGAAGTGGAACTCAGATCTCAACAGGAATGGAAACAGCACCAGGAGATTTGCCACTTGAAAGGTGTTTAATGGCATTCAAAACCTTTTCTTCAGTTGGAACTTCAGCTAGGGAGTTCATTTCCTTTCCCTCTTTCGTCATTACTCACTGAACATTTGGTTACAAACCATTTCTCTTAAGATCATTTTTTTTTTGCCAAAGTGAACTTTCAGACAAGTAAGGGAACCCAGTGTTTTCTTTGACATAAAACTAGAAAATTCAGTTCTTAGATAATAATAAAATCACTGTGGAATATCTATATCCATTAACTTATTGTATCAGATAACTTGCTTCCTCATATATTTGAGTAGACTTGAGATCTTTAGTCCCTTTAAAGTGAAGTAGAAGTAATGGTAGTAGTAATAATGATGATAATAATAAATCCTCTATAAACTTTTTATGATGCAGAAAGTAGTTGACACATTTTAACTCATTTACTCATATCAACTCTGTGAGATACATATTATTCCCATTTTACTAATGAGTTAACAGCGTTTGATGGTGCTAATTGTAAAATGATGTCCAGGGTTATATACCTAGTAAGTATTGGTAGCAAGATTTTAATTCAGATCTTTTTTATTCCAAAACCAAGATTCTATCTTCTAAGTTTTTCTTAAAAACAGAAATAAACAATCAAACAATAACAGAGAACATATTATTCTAAGATTTTTATCTTATTCTAACAAATAACAACAGCAAAAACTTATGAATATGCCATAAATTTTTCCAGTCTATATCTGCTAGTGGTGCTACACTTAATATATCACAGTCTTTGGTCATACTGAATTTTATTTATATACTTGCTTACAGAATGATGATGATCAAGAACAATTGTTTAATTTGGACAATCAGAAGCAAAGATAGCTTTTAAAAGAAATATGAAACATGAAAATAACTCAAAATGAAAGAAATGAAGAAGAAATAAAAGAGATTTTCATAGATTTAGAGATTTAAGTCTCCTTTGAGAGCATATAATCCAGCCTGTAAGAAATCCTGGCCTTAAAGAGATTAAATGATAGTCACATAAGTAAAATAAGTGAGGCTCAGATTTTAGCTCCAATCTTCTAATGTCAAATTCATTTCCTTTCTTCTACAGGGATGTGCTAGTAAATGTGCTGGTTTAACAAATAGATCCTAGATTTAAAAAAGAAAATACAACCAATATATTTTTAAGTTTAAATATGAGTTAATATATTCTCTTTAGATTTCAAAAGTTTACAGAAATAAAAGTGTAATTCAAATTTTGACTTGTAGTAGTGATTTTTGAGGCAAAAGTGCTCAAACTGAAAATTCTTTAATCCATCTCAGTTAGTTTAATTGGTTTTACCACATGCCTGCCCCCTATTTATCTTCTATTATTTCCTTGAGGATGAAATTTTGTGGTTCTATCCCCAGTGAAAATCTTCGAATCTCCAGTCTTCATCATCTCCATTCTCATCTACTATATTCCTTGATTTCTATTATGCCATCCAGTCTCTCCTCTCCATATTTCCATATTTACTTGAAGACTCATATGTATACTTGATCTTCCCAAAAGCAGTTATCCTTCAAACATTTATTAAGAATCTCCTATGACCAAGCAGATGTTTTTCAAGATGATAGGTATACAAAGACAAAATGAACATTCCTTTCCCTTAAGGTACATGCATTCTTCTGCCCCCACCTCCCACCTAAGGAAACACTTTACATGAGTAACTACACAGAGAACATATACAAAAAAAAAAAAAGAAAGTAATTTTGGGAAGTAGAGTAGCTGCAGCTGGGGAGAACAGGAAGGATTCATGGAAAAAGATAATTTTTGTGTTGAGTCACAACAGACACATTTATACTAGTCAAGATTGTGCATTTCTCAGACAGACATATGGCATTAGTAAAATAGATTATTTTGCATGTTGCTACTTTTACCATTGACATTATTTTGGTACAGATAAATTCCAATTTTAACCAACCTGATGAAATGACATTTGTCTTTTTTTTAAATGCATCTCATTTCAAGGAATATTTTTTGATTGCCTGCTATGTTCTCAGCTTGGGGAGGGGTAGGGTTGGGCTCTGGGAAAAGATCATAGGAGTATAATGACTGAACTCAAGGAACTTTAAGTCTCATCAGAAAATCAACAGGAATGAAACAACCCACAGTATGACTGTACAATATGAGGAGGTGAATTGGGTGATAAAAACTCTAAGTTCTGCAAGGTATTTAGTGCAAAGGAGATCAATGAGACTAGGATTAATTAGGAAAGATTTCATGAAGGATGAGATGGGACATAAACTGACCTTAAAGTACAGGTATTATCTGAAAAATTCAAGGGAAGAAAGAAAGTCTCAAATAAGTTAAACAGAATAAACATGGGGTAAGTGCTTGTCTGTCTCTGTGTGTGGTCGTTAAATAATGGGGAGACTGGTTTGGCTAGAGCACAGAGTAGGGGGTAGTAGTAGTAGTAATAAAGTGAGCTATATTAGGTCAGATCAAATTATGGAAGACCTTGAAAGGTGAGCAATAGACTTGATGCACTGTGAGAGAACTTGAGGACATTTGAGCAAGTGGATGAGTTAATCATAATGAGGTCACTCTTCTACTCAGATGTCTTCAGTGGTTTCTTATTTTCCATAGAATCATGAAGAAAATAAATCACTATTAAAGAGAGATCTGACAGTTATACTGTTGCATATAGAATATTGAGCATGAAATATCTGGACCTTGGACCAAGAGGGAGACCACTGCAGTAGAGTCCTAGAAATAGGACTGAACCCTGGAACTACAGTGAAATAAATGAATTTGGGAGACATTTCAAAGGAATATTCTACAGAACTAGATAACTAAATATAGAGGTTAGTTGAATTATATTTAGGGTTGGGAGAAATCTCAAAAAGTATACAGTCCTACTCTCTCATGTTTTAAATGGGCAAGTAAGTAAATAAATAAGGCTTGGCAAAAAAATGTAACAGAGGTTTTATAATGTAATAGAGGTTTTATCATCAAAGGAAGAACATATGTTAGTATTCCTCTAACTCTAAACCCATTATAATATGATAGATTTAGAGACAGAAATTATCTTAGAGTTGTCAGAGATGACTCTAAGAACTCAGTTACAGACAGTGGATAATGGAGTGTTTAACATTCTTTCAGAAAATAGGGGAATTTATTGGGGTTTTTTTGTTTTTTTTTTAAATCAAGGGAAATGGAGCCAGAACTTGTCCAAGATATAAATTAAGCATGTATTGGGGACGTCAATATAAATTGGATATTTAGATCTTTGAGAAGAAATAGATTCTGAGAGAGAGAGAGAGAGAGAGAGAGAGAGAGAGAGAGAGTAAAAGAAACAGGATCAAGATTTAAAACCTCAATTGTATAGTTGTGCAGGAGAGCTAATATGATTCAGATGGAAATAGACTAATCAAAGAAGTGATATTTTAAAAATAGGATAAATTAATAATCACAAGACAGGGAAAGAGTTTCAAAAACTGTGATCACTCCATAGCTTATTTTTAATTTTTAAAAGCTGTCTTATGTATTATGTAATTTTTCTATCTCTAATGTTTTTGACTCTTATTCTTCTCTCACAAAACATTCAATTTTGATATATATATGTATATATATAAAATATATATTTAATATATATTAAATATATATTTTATATATATATATATCATGGATGCTAATGTAAAGCCTATATCAGATTGACTTCTGTTTGGGGGGGACAAAAAGAGAAGCAGGGAGAGTGCTCAGCCCATGGAAGGTAAGGGGCTGGGGGGAGACTTTCAAGGTCTCTCCTCTGACCTGGGATAGGACTCTTGCAATTTCTCCATATTTAGACCTTGGTCACAATCTAGGAGCCCTCTATTGCTATCCACAGACCAGAACACAGGTAGGAGAGGAGTCAGAGCCTCACATATTGAGGCCCTTGTGGGAGTGTCCCATAATACTCAAAAGCTCAGGAAGCACCCCAAACCAGGCATAGAATGGGGAAATGAGGAAACAGGAAAAAAGGAACCTGATCATAGACAATTATTTGGTCCCATGGAGAGCCAAAACACACAATCAGATGAGAAGGAAGTTCTAGTTCTGCATCTAAATCCTCCAAGAAATATAGGAGTTGGGCTCAGGCTATTTTAGAGCTCAAAAAAAAAAGATTTTGAAAATCAGGTGAAGGAGGTAGAGGAAAAACTTGAAAGAGAAATGAGGGAAATGCAAAAAAACCCATGAAAACCAGGTCAACAGCTTAGTCAAAGAAATACAAAAATATGCTGGAAAAAATAACATACTAAAAACTAGTTTAGGTCAATGGGAAAAAACAGTTCAAAAAGTTAATGAGGAGAAAATTACCTTAAAAAAGCAGAATTGGCCAGATGGAAAAGGAAACAAGAAAGTTTTCCAAAGAAATAAATCCTTTAAATATAGAATGGAGCTAAAGGAAGCTGATGACTTTGTGAGGAATCAAGACACAATCAAACAATATCAAAAGAATGAAAAACCAGAAGAAAAAAGGAAATATCTCACTGAAAAAAACAACTGACCTGGAAAACAGATCCAGACGAAACAATTTAAAAATTATTGGGCTACCTGAAAGTCATGATCTGGAGCCTTGACTTCATTTTTAAAGCATTTATACAGGAAAATTGTCCTTATATCATGGAAGCAGAGAGCAAAATAGAAATTGAATAAATCCACCAAGCTCTTCCTGAAAGAGAAAAAATAACCCCAGGAATATTATAGCCAAGTTCCAGGACTCTCAAGTCAAAGAGAAAATACCACAAACAGCCAGAACAAAACAACTTAAATATCATTAGTACTGCAGTCAGGATCACACAGGAATTAGCAGCATCCACATTAAAGGCTCATAGAGCTTGGAATATAATATTCCAGAAGGCAAAAGAGCTTGGAATGCATCCAAGAATCAACTACCCAGCAAAACTGAACATCCTCCTCTTCCAGAGTAAAAGATGGACTTTCAAGAAACAAGGGGATTTCAAATGTTCCTGTTGAAATGGCCAGAACTGAACAGAAAGTTTGATCTTCAAGTACAGGACTCAGGAGAAGCATAGAGAGGATGGACAAGAGAGGTAAAGATGAAGGATTTAATGATGATGAACTTCATGTATCCTTGCATGGGAAGATGATACTGATAATACTCATATGAACCTTCTCATTTATTAGAGAAATTAGGAGTTTTTATAGTCAAGATACAGGAGAGAGCCAGATTTTAAGGCATAATATATTTTTTAAATGGAGTCAAGGGTTAAAAGGAAATGTACTGGGGGGGAAAGGAAAGGAGAGGTAGAATAGGTTAAGATATTTCAGGTAAAAGTGTCAAGAAATAGATTTTGCAGTGATATGGAAAGAGGGAAGGTGAGGGGGATTGAGGCTCAGAGAGGAAACAACATACATACTTAATAGGGCATAGAAATCTATGGAAAGGGAGAGAGAAAGGGGACCAGAGAAAGGGGACAGGGGGGAGGATGGGGGCAGTAGGAGATAGAAGAAAGGGTAGAACATGGGAGAGGATAGTCAGATATAATACATTTTCTTTTTTATTTTTTGCAAGGTGGTAGAATTGAATGACCTGTCTGGGACCACAGGGATAGGTGGGTGCTTGGTCTCTGAGGTGGGACGTTGGCTTGGGGCCTCTTGGACCCAGGGCCAGTGCTCTGTCCACTGTACCACTCAGCTTTCCCACAGAACACTTTTGATGAGGGATAGAGTGAAAGGAGAGAGGAAATATAATAATTTTAGTAGGTAGAAATGGGTGGAGGGAATTATAGCAACATCAACTGTGGAAGTAACTTCTCTGATGGATTTATGATAAAGAATGTAATCCACCAGAGACAGAGCTGATGACAGACTGAAGCACATTTTTTCTTCTCTTTCTTTCACTTTCTTTCTTGAGAGTTTTTTTATTTTTGTAGGGGAAGCAGGGATTATGTTTACTCTTACAACAAGACTATTTTAGTAATAGATAAATAAATAAATTTAGCACCTTGAAACAATAAAAAGCATTAGATATATTTAAAAAAGAAAGGGAAGCAGGGAGAAAAAAAAATTCAAAACTCAAAACCTTGCAAAAGAAAATGATTGGTGGAAACTACTATTGGATATATTTGGAAAGCAAAAAAAAATCATAGAATTAAAAAAAAACTATGGACATTCAAATAGTCTACTAGTATATATGAAGTGTTTACTATGTGTACACTGTGATAAATGTTGTAGAGACAAAGGAAGGCAAAAATATATTCCATGAACTCAAAGGATTATAATGAACTGTGAGACATGTGATAAAAGCCTCAGTTTCTGGGTAATAGAAAGTCATTGAACTTGACAAATTGAAGGACTTTCAAGGGATGAGTTTGAAGAGAGTGGTGTGATCATGTCATGGTACTGAGGATTAAAGAAGCAAAGGAAATAAAAGCTGGGGAGATTCATTGCCTTAATACCCAGGGTGTAGTTTACATTTTGGCATAAATAAAGGGTTTCTTCCTCATCTGCTTGTCTCCATCTGTCTGACTCTGCTAACTACCCTTTCTACTTATCATTCTTCTCTGTACCCCCACTGAGACCCCAGCACACAAATTCATTTACATCCAGAAGCATAGACATAAAGACAAAACAACAACATTTTTTCTCACCTAGATTAACTAGTACATGGACAAGGACTCAGGAACACATCTGTTCTTAAGGATTTTTTGTTTAATTGAACAAATTAGATCAGCAAAGCATGATTACAACAGGACAACCTCAGAAGCATGAAAAGACCTTTTCCTTATAAGATCTCTGTATTGAAATTCTATTAGTAAAATTTAAGAATTGTCTAAATAAATATTTAAGGTTTGCCTGAAATGATGCTAATTTATTCAATAATAATTATTTTTTAAAATAATCAAGTGCTGGGGGTGGCTATGTGGCACAGTGGATAGAGCACTGGCCTTGGAGTCAAGAATACCTGGGTTCAAATCTGACCTCAGACACTTAATAATTACCTAGCTGTGTGGCCTTGGGCAAGCCACTTAACCCCATTGCCTTGAAAATTTTTTTAAAAAGTAATAATCAAGTGTTTATGGGAGACATATACTTGATTCTGGAAATTTGTTTTTTCCTTCTAATATTTTGATTATTTTAACATAATTAGTTTCCTTTGTAGTATGACGTATTTTGTTTTATGCATTTAAAAGTATTATTCTGGGAAGGGATCCTTTAGCTTCATCAAACTCTCAAGGTGATCTGTGATACCAGAAAGGTAAAGAATTTCTTTGGTTAGGCTGAGGTAGGACTAAAAATTGCATTAAAATATTAAAATAAAATAAAGTCCTATATGTAAAAGTAAACAGATTCATTTTTATCTTGGACAACTGATAAGCAGTAAGAGTGCCAGGATAAGGCAATGAACCAGCAATCTAATTGTCTCATAGGGACATTCTTAGCCATTAAGTCTAGGCCTTATGTTTGACTCTGTTCTTTAGATGACTCTATGCCCTGCCTTGACTCTTGTGAAACCTCCTGGCAACAGTTACATCTGTCTACAAAATTAAATCTCGGTGTACTTTGAGTTGGTATTAAGTAACTAGCACAACCTTTTAAATTTTCTAATTCTCTCAGATCTCTGAAACAAGCACACTCGACTTTTCTCTGCCAACTAATATATTCTGTACAACTTAGCCTTCAGAAGAGGGTTCAAAATGTGCCAAGCATTCTAGACAGAAGCATAAATCAATATGGGTCTATAGTTTAACTAAACTACAGCTACAGAATTTTTACTCCATCCTTTTGTTACTGTCTTGACAGGATGAAGTACAACAAATTCAGTCTGTAGGGAAGTAATTGGCATGGGCTTTCTATGCTTTTTCATATCTTTGCTTTCCAAACGTTGGTTACTAATTTGAAAACTATTAAACAGAATTGTAAGTTTAGGATTATTACATAAGGTAAAGTAAAACTATTTATAAAATTATATTGTATTATTGAATCTCAACCCATGACATATATATTTCTAACAATAGTCATTGAGTCATAAATTGTATTGTTATACTTTAAATAGCATGAATTTACATAGGACAAATACATAGACAAACCCTGAACATCATATCGCAATCATAGATGGAATGCAATTTCTTTAGTACCTGTATGTATAATGTTAAACAGAGTATATCAGGGTTTTCCAGGCAAGATCCAGGATATGATAAGAAGTAATGAATCTTTTAAGTGATCCTTGAGCTATTTTAGGTACAAAATCAAGCATACCAACAAGTGTGGGAACTAGCAATATGGACAAGGTTTGGGCTCTTTTTTTAAATTAGGCTTGTTATTCCTTAAGCCTGAGTCATTAGGCAAAGTTTCTAGATGTATTGTCCATTAATGTTCTCTCTTATAAATGTATAAACACACACAAAAAAAGTAATGTAACTTCAAAGTCCAGAAGCTACTGAGTGTATATCTCTTAAATGAATCTGGAAGAACAATTTCAGTTCAATTGAAATAACTTCTAATTTCTGTTCTGAGCCTGAACTGGCACCATGGTTCCAAGTCTACCCTGACTACTTTTGGTCGGACCAAGAAAACTTAAAAAGCTGCATTTCTTTTCATGATATCTAATCTCTGTAGTTATATAATCTTTATGATATGGTTTAAGGATATAGTTTTATGCCTTAATATTTTATAGCTGAAACTATTATTATTCTTCACCTTGAGGAATGTAAATTAATCAAGGTTGGGAGCAGAAAAACATATATATATATATATATATATATATATATGAAATATTTATATGTGTATATATATATATATAAGTACACACAAAAAAAACACAAGTAATTTAATTAATAAATATGGCTTTGTTATGATCTTTGTGTATTGGAAGTTTCATCCTGCTTTCTTAAAGAAGCTGTTACCATTTTATATGTATTTTCTCAAATAAAACCATACCATATCAAACCATGAAAAACAAAACTGACAAATAAAGGTACCTGAGAAAAATATTCCAATGCTATTCTTCTGGTATTTGTCAGATCATCCAAAAGGAAGAAATTTTTGATAAGATTCTTATCCATATCATTGATATGTATCTGGTAAGTGTTATTTCCCTTGATTTTTGCTTTTATCCCTAAAATAAAACATGGATTTTGCTCTATTTTCCTATATAACTTTTACAAATAAGTTTCTATATGGGCTCAGATGGGCATAGTATCTGATATCATAGATAGTACCCTAAATATGTTCCTTGCTTTTGTTTGTTTATTTTTTGTTTTTGCAGATTCATAGGGTAAAGTGACTTGCCCAAATTCACACAGTTCAGTAATTATTCAGTTTCTAAGGTCAAATTTGAACTCAGGTCCTTCTGAGTCCAGGACTGGTGTTCTATTCACTGTTCTACTTAACTGCTCCAATATGTTACTTGCTAAGTATCATGAGCACATTATTGAAACATCTCTTCTAAGCAAGTATTATGCTCAAAGATCCCAGAGAGTAAATCTAAAAGTGGAGGTTCCTGACAATATTATCTACCACCCAAAATAAATGATCATCACAGTCCCACCCATATACAAACACAATTTTTCACTACCACTATGAATAACAAATAAAATGTATCAGAAATTTAACTTTTCTGCTTCAAAAAGAAACCCATCAGTGTAGCTGCCATACCATCACTAGAATCTAGGAAACCATTACCTTAATCAGATGTTCATATCCAGATTATCCTATGATTATTTCCAGTGAATTATAAAGAATTTTTTTGAATCTTTTTGGACATGCCAGGTACTCTGTGGGGGCTTCCATTTCCCCTTTCTATTGTAGAAGGAGACTTATTGGATAATCATTTCTTTGGAGAGGCATTTTCCTTCAAAGGAAGGACCTGAAGTTGCTGAGAAAAACTGGTTTAATCTCTTTTTCATTTTTAAATGCTGAGGAGTTATCTTTGGAACTGCTATGCTACCATAATTTTTTTTAAACTCAGGGAAACTTCATTTTCAAATTCTACGCTGAGTAACCTTAATTTATCACCATAGTTCTATAATTTAGCTTAAGTTAAAATATAAATTGGTTATATTTTAACTGAATATATTAAAATTAGCTTAAATATGAACCAATAGAAATAAAAATGCAAAATATTCACAATATTTTATTCATTATTTATCTTTAAGTACATGAATTCATTAGATCACTTTATCTATCTATCTATCTATCTATCTATCCAATGTGATATCTCTCCTATGAGTAAAAAATATATGGTTATCATAATTATTCTCCAGAAGAGAACAAACCACATGTTGCCACCTTATGAGATCACGTGATAATTCATTAATAAAATTAAATCAATATCTACATCTTAATTTATGGCAACTGTGGGGTCTAGAATGATATTTTTCCTTAGGAAGAAATAAAGAGAACAATGACTGCTTTCATACTTCAATAACACATTTCATCTGTGAATGTAGAATTCCTACATTGATATACAACCTAATCCATCCATGCTTGCCAATCCTGTCCAATTTCATACAAATATTACAATGAATTTAGCAAAAGGATTCTATTCAACTACTTTTTTGTAACTCTGTGGGAATATGGAATATGGACTCAAAAAAGGAACAGAATTTTTCAAATATATATCATGCTATATAATGCTATACATGTTTATGTATATATATATGATATGTATGCAATTATCACTTAGTGAGTATTCAAATTCCCCTCTTGTAACAAGCCAACAGTCAAGCAAAACAAATCAGCACATTGGACTCATTTGGAAATGCATACTGCATTCCTCATACTGATGAAAACAGGTTTCATCAGGAGTCCTCTGAATTCAAAATTGGTCACTGAACTAACTAATTACAAATTCTTTTAGTGTTTTCTTTTACATAATAATGGTTATCATATTAATTTATCTCCTGCTATTTATTTCATTCTACATTAAAATAGTTTTACCAACTTTCTCTGAATTCTTCATATGTTGTACTTTTTAAATTGTCTAAGTAATTTTTAGAATGAGTGTTGAAAATATAGTGTTTCTTTTAAGATGCCTCTTAATTTTATGCTAAATCATTATGTGTAAAAATAGATATTTCAAATAATAATCTGTGATTTTGGCTTAATATGAACATTTTTGGAAGAGTTTCAAGAATCTGATCATTTTTAATCAACCTGTTCACATAATAAGATGGTAGTTTAATTTCTTTTTTTTTTTTTGATTTGTCATCATTTTACCCAGTACATGCAGTTCCCTTCTCAATCTAGCAATTCAGTCTCCCTGGAACATTGCCTTCTTCAACAAAGCATTTATCTTGAATTCTTACTGAGTGTATTTCTCATCAGTGCAATTAAGCATCTTTTCCACTGCAATTTACTCCAACAATTCCAGTGAAAATTCTTCCTTAGCTACTTAAAAAGGGCAAAAAAACCTACTCAAAATAAAATGTATCAATCATTTTTGCTAATTTTCTTGATATTCTATTTCATAATTCAATGTGAAATAGCTTAATATTTCCTAATATTTATCTCTAGTTTCCTTTTCAACATTCCAGTCTATTCCCAGAAATGTTCTTGCATTTTTCTAGAACTCATTTTTCTTCATTCTTGATAAATTAAGTACATTCTTTTGGGTTTATTTTATATTCTAGACTGTCTAGGCCTCTCTTCCAAACCTATATAAGTAATTTAAGAAAATTTAAAAGACAGAGTTATCATGCATATTTGATGATAATATGAACTGCTTCAGTATTTCAAAGATCTCCAATTAATTGGGGAGGGTTATTACTCTTCCAGTAAAGGCTATCACTCTTCTTCAACTCTCAAGGTTGTTGCATTTTTGAACAGTCATCACCAAGCTGGTATAGTCATCTTTGGGATAGGTCTCTGTACACAGCACACATATGATCAATAACAAGGACCATATTCATAAACTTTCCAACTTGGCATCTTCCAAAATTCTGATCTACTGGTATATACTTTTTGAGAATCCAAGACCACATCTCCATGAGGACATATCAGAAAAGTATTTTATGGGAAAATTTAAATTTCATAAAAAATGGATAGTGACTGTTTTAAAAAAAATAGCAATGACCATGATAATATTGTTCTCTTATACTTGTATTTAAGCACCATGTTATTTTGGCCCCTTTCCTAGATGTACTAAAGGTTAATTCTGAATTAGATAGTTATGCTCCACATAAGTTAAAGGAGAATGTCCAAGGAAGTGCTAAGTTCTCTTTGGTTTTCAGAGAGTGGGTATCTCTTTGAGCATCAGCATTCTAATTGCAACTAATTGGTGTAGTCAGTGCAGAACTATTTAATGAGAATAGTTTTTGAGCACCAATCCACTAGGAAAATTCTGGTTTTCTTAATGTACTTTTTCCACTTCAAGTAGTAAAATGGAATCATCCACTCTCAAAGATATATAATATATACAGAATATTAAAATTCATTTGTCATTAATTAAGAATAAAAAAAAATACCTTCAGGGCAAGCTAATTGGGTTGGTGGATAGAGCCCTAGTATGAGAGTCAGGAAGATGAGTTCACTTGCACCCTCAGACACTTATTAGCTGTGTGACTATGGGCAAATCACTTAACCCTGTTTACCTCAGTTCATCACCTACAAAATGAGCTGAAGAATGAAATGGCAAACAATTCCAGTATCTTTGCCAAGAAAATCCCGAATGGGGTCATGAAAAATTTGCCATGACTAAAATAACTCAACAACAAAAAGGAGTCTTGTAGTACAACCTCCTCATTTTACCAATTATGAAACTGATTGCCTGTGAGATTTTAATTTGCCTGTCACAGAGAAGGTGTCAGAGGCAGAATTTTTAACCTAGCTTCACTGACTCCAAATCTGTTACACAGCTCTAGTCATCAAATATTTTTATCCTACCAAGGTACAAGAAGTGCTATTGTGCTTTATACAACACACAGATACATAAGAATGAAACTAGACTATAGGAGAAAGAAACAAAACCAAAACAAACATGCTCAAAAATAAATAAATAAATAAAAACCATGATTGAAAAATAATCAAATTGACAAATCAATTTTTCTTCCAATTTTCCTACAAAAGCATTCGATTATACAAATTCCATGGTACAGTAGAAAGAGTGCTGAATTTGGAATCACAGGACCTGAATCATAATTGCAACTAGACCAATTATTATCAGTTAACTATTATGATCTTGGGAAAATTTTTTAAGCTCTCTTAAGGCATTGCACTGAATGACCTGAGATATTTTCTAGCTCCAAGTCTAAGATCCAAATAACTATGAGAGCATCTAAAAGTAAATGCTGTCTCATTCAACATCATTTAATTAAAATTTTAGGATAATTTTTAGCCTGGTAACTCTAACAATAAGGCATAATAAAATTTCAGTATAAAAATATTCTCACTTAGATCTTGTCCGAGTACTCATTATTAAACAGACAAAATAAAAAACAAAAACAAAAAGGAAAGAAAGAAAATAAGTTTTTTTTTATCATTTTCTTCTAGGGTATGGACTTCACATTAAGAAGCATCAATATTCAATAAACAAAAAGACCTGAAAACATAATAAAAATATACAATCATCACAAGGTTCCATCTAAAACCTCTGCCAGATCTATGCTGTCTGTACCAGTCTACATAGAAAAAATACGCTGTACCAGTCTACACCTTTTCAGAGCTAAGTGTTTCCAGGAAAGACACAATCTTAGTTCTTTAGACAGGTGGAATATGGATAAGGTGTTTGCTAGGAGTCCCTGAATCCCAACTACTAGCTCTTTGACCCTGAGGAAATATCTTTTCTTAGCCCAAGTATTTTTTTCTATAAAGTGATAATAATAGTATCTATATCACAAAATTATGAGGATCAAATGAGATAATATATGTAAAGTGCTATGAACACATTAAAGCCCTCTATGAATGCAAGTTTTGATGATGATGGTGATACCTTGCCAATTCCATTGAGAACAGCAACAATTCCTAAAACCAGAGTTAGTAAATATCTCCAAAATTTCCCAGTTTATGACCAAATCCTTATTCCCTTCCCTTGTCCATTTTGATTTTTTTTTAGTTTTTTTTTTGCAAGGCAAATGGGGTTAAGTAGCTTGCCCAAGGCCACACAACTAGGTAATTATTAAGTGTCTGAGACCAGATTTGAACCCAGGTACTCCTGACTCCAAGGCCAGTGCTTTATCTACTTTGCCACCTAGCCACCCCCATTTTGATTTTCTTAAACTCTAAGGAAATATTACTTTGTGTTAGGGGGAACAGTTTGAGATAAGTAGGGGGAAGAAATGGTTTTCAACAATATGCAAAAATAAGGTCAAAATGGGTACAGGATTTAGAAATAAAGGCAACACCATAGATAAATTTATAGACCAAGAAATACTCTATCAAATCAATGGAAAGGGAATAAATTTATTACCAAGCAAGAATTAGAGTGCATTATAAACTGCAAAATGAATGATTTTGACTATATTAAATTAAAAAGATTTTGCACTAGTGAAATCAATGCTGCCAAAACTAGAAGGAAAGAAGAAAACTGGGAAACAATCTTCACAACTAGGAATTCTGATAAAGATCTCATTTTTTTTTAGGTTTTTGAAAGGCAAATTGGGTTAAGTGGCTTGCCCAAGGCCACACAGCTAGGTAATTATTAAGTGTCTGAGACTGGATTTGAACCCAGGTACTCCTGACTCCAGGGCCGGTGCTTTATCCACTGTGCCACCTAGCTGCCCCAAAAGATCTCATTTCTGAAATAAATAGAGAATTGCATCAAATTTATGAGCTTATAATTCATTCCCCAAATGGTAAATGGTCAAAGGATATGAATAGACAACTTTAAAGTTAAGAAATTAATGATGCATATAATCATATGAAAAATGCTCCAAGTCAATCTGATTAGAGAAATGCAAATTAAAACAACAATGAGGAATCACCTCACACCTATCAGACTGGCCAAGATGAGAAAAAAAAAGAAAATAATAAATGTTGGAGAGGCTGTAGATGGATTAGGACATTGAGACATTTCTGGTGGAGTTGTGAACAGATTCAACCATTCTGGGGATCAATATGGAACTATGCCCAAAGAGCAATAATTCATTCTTTTTGACCCAGCCTATATCCAGGAGAAATCATAAAAAAGGGAAAAGTCCCACATGTTCCAAAATATTCATAGTGGTTGTTGTTGTTGTTGTTGTTGTGGCAAAGAATTGGAAATTGAGGGATGGCCATAAATTGGGGAATACCTAAACAAGTTATGGTATATGAATGCTATGGAATATCATTATTCTATAAGAAACCATAAATGGTCAGATTCTAGAGAAGCATGGAATGACTTAAAGAATCTGATGTTGAGCAAAGGGAGCAGAACCTAAAGAACAATGTACATATTAACAACAACACTGTGAGATCATCAACTTTGATGGAAGCAGCTCCACTCAGCAGTTCAGAGTGCTAGGACAACTGTATTAGACAGGCTATGGACAATGTTATCCCCATCTAGAGGAAGAAAAACAAAACAAAACAAAACAAAACAAAACAAAACAAAACAAAACAAAACAACAACAACAAAATCCAACCCTACCAAATCTGATGAACACTTTATAATCCCAATTCCTCTTACCAAAAATTACTACTTTGTAAACATGTCTATCAAAAATATGAATGTATAATGCTAACCTGACTGTTCATGACTGAGGGGAGGGGGATGGGAAGGAGAGTAGAAGGAATTTTGTAATAAAAATAAACATGTGTATATGGAGCAATTAATTAATTAATAAGTAATAAATAAATAAATAAAATGGTTTTTTAAATTTTTTTATAATTTACTACATTTTTCCAATTATATGTAAAGAACACTTTTAACACTAATTTTTATAGTTTTTCTCCTTACCACCCTTTCCTCCCCCCTACCCTAGGAAGCATGATTATACAGACACACGATAAACATATTTCCACATTGATCATGCTGTGAAAGAAGAATCAGAGCAAAAGAGAAAAGTCATGCGAAGGATAAAACAAAAGAAATTTTTTAAAGTGAAAATAGTATACTTTGATCTGCATTCAGATTCCATAGCTCTTTCTCTGGATGTGGGTGATATTTTCCCTTGCAGTTCTTTTAGAATTGTCTTTGTTGGGGCAGCTAGGCTGCACAGTGGATAGAGCACCGGCCCTGGAGTCAGGAGTACCTGAGTTCAAATCCAGCCTCAGACATTTATTAATTACCTTAATTATTATAATAATTATAATATAATAAATACTATAATTATAATAATTACACTTAACCCGATTGCCTTGCAAAAACTAAAAAAAAATTGCCTTTCTTCATAGTATTGTTGAGAAGAATTAAGTCTATCATAGTTGCAATGTCATTGCTCAGTGATGTAGCTAAAGTGTAGCAAAGCTCTTCCAATCCTTCTCCTTTCACTCAGCATCAGTTCATTTAAGACTTTTCAGGTTTTTTGGAAATTTGTCTGCTCATCATTTCTGACAGAACAATAATATTTCATTGCATTCATATACTGAAACTTGTTCAGCTACTTCCTAATTGATGGCCACCCCCACCCCAATTTCCAATTCTTTACAACCACAAAAAAAATAGTTTCTTTAAATATTCTTGTACATGTGGATCTTTTTCCCCTTTTTTGTAATCTCTTTGGGAAAAAAGATCTAGCAATAGTATTGTTGGGTCAAAGGGATGCACAGTTTTTTTTTTTTTTTTTTTATTCTTTGGGCATGGTTCCAAATTGCTCTCCAGAATGGTTGGATTAGTTCACAATTCCACCAACAGTGTATTAGTCCCAGTTTTCTCACATCCCCTGCAATATCTGTCATTTTCTTTTGTTCTCATAATAGTCAATCTGATAGGTGTGTGGATGAATCTCAGAGTTATTTTAATTTGCATTTATCTAATTAATTGTGACAAAACATTTTTGCATCTGACTATAGACAGCCTTAATTTCTTCAAGTTAATGCTACCCATTAATATCCTCTGACCATGTATCAATTATCATTGTCTGAATTTTATAGATCAGAAAAGTGAAGCTGAGAATCTTTGAAAAGTCTGACAAAATATAGTAATTCCATTAAATATACATGAAAGTATGGGAATAAATGGAGTTTTCCCTAAAATAATAAGCAGCATCTATTTAAAACCATCAACAAATATATGAAATGAGAATGAACTAGAAGCCCTTCCAAAAAGATCAAAGATAAATCAAGGATGACCATTATCACTGCTACTATTCTATGTACTATCAGAAATGTTAGTTTTAGAAAAACAAATTGAAGGAAATAGAACTGACAATAAGGAAGGAAAACTTTCCCATTTTGAAGATGATTTGCTGGTATGCTTAGACAACCTTAGAAGAAGTAGAATATAAAATAAATTCACATTAATCATCAGCATTTCTATATATGAATAACAAAACCCAAGGCTGAGAGATAGAAAGACAAATTAAATTTAAAGTAACTGTAAAAGATATAAAGTACTTTGGTAATCTACCTCACAAGACAAACCCAGAAATGATAGGAATCCAATTACAAAATACTTTTTACTCAAATAAAGTCAGATCTAAGCAAGTGGGAAAATGTCAATTGCTCATGGTTAGGCAAATCTAATATAATAAAAATGACAATTTTACCAAAATTAAATTATTTATTAAGTGCCATACCAATCAAACTACCAAAAATATTTTACAGTGCTACAAAAAATAGGAAAATATTCATCTGAAAGAACAAAAGGTCTAGAATATCAATGAAATTGATGGAAAAAATGAAAAGGAAGGAAGTCTAGCTGTTCCAGATCTAAACTGTGTACTATATGTGACAGACATCAAAACTACCTGGTACTGATTAAGAATACAGAATTGAGAGGTGGCTAGGTGGCGCAGTGGATAAAGCACAGGCCCTGGAGTCAGGAGTACCTGGGTTCAAATCAGGTCTCAGACAGTGAATAGCTGTGTGGCCTTGGGCAAGCCATTTAACCCCATTTGCCTTGCAAAAACAAAAATTAATTTAAAAAAAGAATACAGAAATGGACAAGTGGATTAGAATAGGTACATAAGATAAAGTAGTAAATGACTAAGGTAATCTGTTGTTTGACAAACTGATAGACATTTGACAAAAACTGCTAAGAAAGTGGAAAATAAAAACAAGGCAGAGATTCACATCTCACATCACAATAAGGTCAACATGGGTACAAGATTTAAATATGATACCCTGGACCAATTAACAGATCAAGAAATACTTTATCTGCTAGATCTTTGGAAAGAGGAGAAGATTGTGACCAAACAAGAAACAGAATACATTATAAATTGCCAAATGAATGATTTTGGCTTTATCAAATTAAAAAGACTTTGCACTAATAAAACCCACGTAGCCAAGGTTAGAAAGAAAACAAAACTCAGAAACAGTTTTCAGTTATTGGTTCTGATAAAGGTCTCATTTGTAAGTAAATAGAGAATTGGATAAAATTTTAAGATTACATGTCATTTCCCAATGGAAAAAATGGTCAAATGATATAGTAAGCAGTTTTCAAATGAAGATATTAAAGTTTTATATAATCATATGAAAAAATGCATCAAATCATTATGGAAACGCAAATTGAAACAACCATGAGGTACCACCTCACACCTATTGGATTGGTTAAGATGACAAAAAGGGAAAATGATCAATGTTGCAGAGAGTGTGGGAAGATTGGGACATTGATTCAATATTGATGAAGTTGTAAGTTAATACAACCATTCTGGAGAGAAATATGGAACTATGCCCAAAGGAACAATAAATCTGATAAATCCTTTGACCTAGCAATACCAATGCTAGGTCTACATCCAAAAAAAAATCATAAAAAATGGGAAAAGCCCCACATGTTCAAAAATATTTATAACTGCTCTTTTTGTAGTGGCCAAGAATTGGAAATTGAGGGAATGCCCATCAATTGAGGAATGACTGAACAAGTTATGATATATGAAAAATATGGAGTGATATAGTTCTATGAGAAACAATTAATAGTCAGATTTTAGAGAAGAATGGAAAAATTATATGACTTGATGCTGAGCAAAGGGAGCTAAACTAAAGGAACATTGTATACATTAGCTACAACACTGTGTATTCATCAGCTATGAAGGATATCATCAGCAGTTCAGAGATCTACGACAATCCTGGGAGATCTGTTATGGACAACACCATCCACATCCAGTGGATAAAAACAGCAATAAAAACAAAAAGGACAGAATCTTCATTGATACCATGTTAACTTTTTTTTTAATTTAAGGTGATGGGGTAACTGACCCCCACAATAATTTTTTTAATTACTCATGTTTTTCCTTCCCATTGCATGGTTTTCATTCTTTTTCCTTGTTCCTAATTCCTCATAAACACACACAAAAAACTAATATGCGAGTGTATATTGAACATGGGTGTGCATGTATAATTTTTACCATAGTGCTCACCATAATGGGAGGTGGGATAGGGTGGGGTGTGTGTGTGTGTGTGTGTGTGTGTGTGTGTGTGTGTGTGTATGGAAAGAGAGAATACTGAAAAAATAGGTAACATGAATATGCAGATGAATGAAGGTTGACAGGTTTTCATGACATGTAGTTGGGAAGATAAAAATAAATTATCAGAAAATATCTTTTGACATTTATCGATTATGATGTTATTTTATGAATTTTACAGGCAAGAAAATTGAAGCTGTAGAAATAGCCTTATAGATTGCTGGTCACATTTTTACTAAATAATGAAGTAAGGTTATAAATTTCAGTCTTCTGATAATAAATTAATGTTTTTATTCAGTAGGACATTCAGCTGACAAAGGAGTCTAAATTATACAACTTAGTAATGGAGTGAACAGTTGTTTCTTTGATGAATAAGAGTTACATGATGCAAAATTGCTTTTCTCTCAAATCTCAGATAGATATTTAAGAGTAATGGATTATTCTCTAGAAATTAAGGAAGCTGCCATGTTCAGCAAATTGATTAAACTCAATAGAAGAAATAACTAACAAAGCTTCAACAAACTCAACACAGTTTCTTGTTTTTTCTATACTTAGTCCCAGGCTACTCTCTGAGTTTTTGAAGATGACTGGTATACATTCTTTTGAAAATAACTATTTTGGCTATCATAAATAAGGAATATCAAAAAAAGGTGTCCGGACAAATAACCTTCTTTTCATTTTAGAGATGAGGATATTAAGGTCCAGAGATATTAAGAAATTTGCCCATTGTCACACAGGTAGTGAGTGCCTCAAAAGGGATTAGAACTAAGATTTTTTGACTGCCAGTTCAGTACCCTCTTTATCATAACTTATTTCCTTTTTTTGGTACTAGAGAATAATTCCCATGTGGTTTGGCATTTTTTTTTTGCGCAAACTCACTCTTATTCTTTTCTCCTCAACAGAGAAAAATACCCAAATTTCCCCAATTGTTTAGGAAGGAATTAAAATTTTCTGTCCTTCACTAGGTGCTACCAGAATCTTTGATATTTTCCCTCAAAGAAGACACTTTATAATTACCTGAAAATTAACATAATCATTTTAATTATATTAATAAAAACAGACCTAAGTATTTATCAAACATCAGTGTAAACATTTTCTTTGTTCATCATTTCTTCATAATTAAGTGAATGATAACTAGCATACAAAAACAAACCTCTGCATAATATCAAGCCAAATTTTCCTCCACTAGATTCTAATATAATGCAGAGAATTCTCAGAACATACTTGCTTTGCAATAATATACTTCATTCTTACCCACTTTGCAAAGTGATTAGCATGACCTCAGGACGTATTACATACATATGTGATGAAACCAAATCATTCATAACTCAAGTGTGAACACTTACATATTGAAAATCTACAGATGCTATAAATCAGGGATTAATTTCTTGCTTTGCAAATTTTCTAGGCTAAAGAAAGTGATTAAAATAATAGTAATGATACAAATTGAAATCAAAGTATATTGTGCTTGCATTTTTGGAGGCAGGTTGACAAATATGTTACCAGTATTATATATGATCATTGCTACTCTATATGCTCACTATCTGAACCCCAAACTATATTTCCCTGTGGGTTAAGAAATAAATGTGGATTTTGTAAAACTGATCATACTTCCAGGATTTGAGATATTTCCATGAATAAAGAATGAAAAAATTCAGCAATATGGTTGTACTGATGGTTGGTTAGTTGTAGCAGGTTTTGTATATAACTGTCAGAGCACAAATTCAGAATTTTTGTCATGTGCTCTCTAAACTTATTTCCAGAAATACTTTATGATAGAAATCTTGATTTCCCTAAGAGCTCAGGTAGAAAATAAAGTGTGAATCAGTAAGTTGATTCTATTGATTTTTCTGACTTTGCATACAAGCACATGTATGTATATATGTGGGTGCATATGTATTTCCAACAGTGCAGAAATTTAGTGTGTCATTCAACATTACATTTCCAAATGAGCCACCAATTATATGAGTCTTTTGGAGAATAGATTGAAAAAGAAAAAACTAAATCAAAGCTAATTTGTGTTTTCATGAATAAACAAATTTCATGAAATTGCTTGTTATGAATTTGAAGCTTCACATTAAGAGGTCAAGTTCTAATCTGTTCATAAAACTTAATTCTTATTTATCAACTTGCTGGGTTTTTTTTTAACTTTTTGTGTCTTGTTTTAAAAATTCTTAGTGTGATTTGGAGCATCTGAGAAGCTACATACATGGCTTAGTGGATAGAGTGTTATACCTGGAGGACTGAAGACTCTTCTTCCTGAGATCAGTGTGGCCTCAGACAGGAAATTACTGTGTGTTCTTGGAGAAGTCACTGAACTCAGTTTACCCCAGTTCCTCATCTATAAAATGAGCTGAAGAAGGAAATGGCAATGATGTAAGACCTGAAATGTTTTCAGATATGAATTTTTGAGTTTTTATCTGATGTTTTGTGATAAATAGAAATGGTATTAACTGGTGGCAAATTTTTCTTTGAATATATATAGTCAGTTGCTTTGTTGTGTTTTTCCTCCTCAAAGCCAAATAACATTGCTATTTTTGAAATAAAAATCATGCAGAGGAATATGTTAATTAGTATTCCACATGAATATATCAAAGACAGTCAATATAAAGTCAAAATTGCAAAATTTGACTAACTTGAAAAAAATTGTTGTTGCCATCATAAATCATCAATGAAAGTCACTCCATTAAAAAGGATAAAAAAAATATTTTATTATACTAATCTGAGTTCATGCTAATTATAAAGGGAGATAAATCAACAACTTTTTTGAATTACTAACATTTTCTCATACCTTTATGCAACAAATATGTAAATATGGGTGTCCTTATTTAAAGGTGCAGGAAGCAATACAATTAGCTCGAGAATCTGAGGAGTAAAAAAGCTAAAAATAATGAACTTTTTCCAAAGTTCACAATAACTATAGTTGAAAGATGATATTGATGATATTGATATTGAAAGATAATTACTGGAATTAATATCTATTAATCAGATTTACTTTTTCCTCTATGAACCTCGTAACTAGAGTTTGTAAGAGTCTAGCTTCTTTAACTTTTTAAGGGCTACAAACTGGCCCTATGTCATGAATTATTTTATAGAGCTCAAAAAGGAATAATCATCTGGGAGAGCAACACATCAAAAATATCAAGGGAATTATTTTTAAATGTGGAGGAAGGTGAATTATCTATACCAAACCTAAAACTGTATTACAAATTGGTAATAAAATATTATTTTACCTGTTTGATCTATGGATAAGAGAAGAATTTAAAATGGAGGAGGAGATCAAGAAGGAAGAAGGAAGAGAAAGGTAGAGAGCATAAATAAAATGAGTAATTTTGCTTATGTTATTTAAGAATATTTTGCACAAACAAATCCAATGAAATCAAATTTAGAAGAATAGATTGGGGGGGGAATCTACAGCAACTTTCTCTGTTAATACCTCATTTCTCAAATGAATAGAAAACTGAGTAAAATATATAAGAATACTCAGCATTTCTCAGTTTGAAAATGGTCAAAGCATCTGAACAAGTAGTTTTTAGGAAGAATCAAAGTAGTTTTATAGTCTTATAGAAATACTCTTTATCTCTATTGACTAGAAAAATACAAATTAAACCAACTCTGAGGTACCACCTTGTAACTATCAGATTTTCAATTATGACAAGGGAAATGAAAATTTGAAGGGAATGTGGAAAATTTGATTCACTAATGTACTTTGGTGGAGTTGTGAACTAATCTACCCATTATGGAGAGCAATTTGGAATTATTCCTAAAAAACTATAAAAATGAATATCCTTTGATACAGCAATATCACTACCAGGTCTACAGGGCAAAGACATCAAAGAGAAATAAAACTGACCTATATGTAAAAGAATATTTATAGTAGCTCTCTTTTGGTAGCAGGGAATCGCATTTGAGGGGATGCATAACTTTAAAAGTTGTGGTATATGCTGGGAAGGACTATTATTTTGTTATAAGAAATGATAAGCAGGAGAATTTCAGAAGAATATGGAAATAGCTATTTGAACTGATGGAAAGTAAAGTAGAAGCAGTAGAACATTTTAAACAGTAACAACAATATTTTACAATGATCAGTTCTGATGGACTTAACCAGTCTCAGAAATATAGGAATCTAAAACAATTCTGAAGGACTTATGTTCAATACTGCTATTTACCCCCAGAGAAAGAACTGGTAGAATCTGAATTCAGATGAAAGCATACTTTTTACCCTTTATTTTTGAGTGTGTTTTTTTTTTTGCAACATGTCTAATATGTTAATGTCTTACATAGCTGTACATGTTTACTTTCTCAGGGAGAATTTAGGAGAGGGAAAGGAGGAGTACTTAGAACTCAAAATTTGTTTAAAAATTGTTTTACATGTAAGTAGAAAAATATATTTTAAGTCCTATTGGAACCTTGAAAATATTGAACCTTGAAAATATTGAAAATCTAATATAGTTGAGAAGCAAGTCTATAGGGAAAATTTAAGCAAAACTGCTAATTCGTGTGCTAACATTCTAACCTAATATATAAAATTAATAAATAAACATCCTCTTTTCTTACAAAAGGTCCAGTTGTTACTTTGGGGAATATTTTCTGGTATTAGAGATCTACAAATGATTTTCATTTCAGAAGCTTTCTATTTCTAATACCTCATTTTACAAAAAAGAAAATTTATCTTACAAATTATTTTCCCAAGGTCAAAAACATAATGAACATCACAGGGTGGAATTTGAACTCAGGTCTTCTGATTTCAAAGACATTACAAATTTCATTTTATCATTGCTGACTCCCAATGTTTTTAATTTATATTTTTATTAGACTCTTGTATGCTTTTATTTTTAATTCTTATTTTAATAGTATTTCTTCTCAATATTTATTATAAAAATTTTATCTTGCATCTTTACAATATTCTGAGTTTCCTAATTTTTCTCAGTCCCTCCCTTCCTTCCCTCTTCTGATGATGGTAGACAGTTTAATAAAGTGCTATCATGAAACGTACATATCCTCATTGGTCTCAGTTGTAAAAGGAGAAACAGATCAAAAAGGAAAACTCACTAGAAGGAATATGGTAATTGAAAACAAAGCTTCAATCTGCATTCAAAGTCAATCAGTTCATTATCTGGATATGGATAATATTTTCCTTGGTGAGTCCTTTTTTATTTTACTTCTGAAATCACATTGCTAAGAAAAACAGGGTCATTCATAATGGATCAGCACACAAGGTTTTGTTTTATTTGGTTTTTCTTCCTCCAAATGGGGATGGCATTATACATAGCCAGTCTCCTAGGATTTTCCTAGTTCTCTGAACTGCTGACAGGAGCTGCATCCATCAATGTTGATCAACTCACAGTGTTGCTTTTAATGTGTACAGTGTTCTCTTCATTCTGCTCTCTTTGCTCAGCATCAGATCCGTAATTCATTACATGTTTCTCCAGAGTTGGATAATTTATGGTTTCTTATACAAATATGGTATACCATAACATTCATACAGCATAACTTGTTTAGCCAATACCTAATTGATGGGCATCCCCTCGATTTATAATTCTTTGCCACTACAAAAAGAGCTGTTATGAATATTTTAGATCATGTGGGACTTTTTCCCCTGTTTATGAATTTTTTCTAGATTTAGACTTAGTATTGGAATTGCTGGATCAAAGAGTATGATAAGTATCATTGTACTTTGGGCATAGTTCCATATTGCTCTCCAGAATAGCTGGATCAGTTCACAACTCCAACAACAATGCATTAATTTCCCAAGCCTACAACTACCTCTCCAACATTGATCATTTTCCCTTTTATCATCTTACTCAATCTGATAGATGCGAAGTGGAACTTCATAGTTGTTTTAATATGCATTTCTTTAACACTAGTTATTTGGAATACTTTTTCATATGATCTTATATACATGTTTGTATTTATATGTATATAAATATGCACATTTATGAAGCTTTAATTTCATTTGAAAACTATCTATTCATATCCTTTGACCATTTATCAACTAAGGAATGATTTGCAATCTTATAAATTTGACGCAATTCTCTCTGTGTATATATATATATATATATATATATATATATATATATTAGAAATGAGACTATTAAAAACCCTAGCTGTGAAAATTGTTTCTCAGCATACTCTTTTCCTTCTAATTTTGGCTGCATTGATTATATTAGAGTAAAAGCATTTAAAGTTAATATAGTCAAAAAACACCACTTTTGCAATTTATAATGTACTCTCTTTCTTACTTTATCATAAATTTCCCCCCTTTACATAGATCTGACAGACAGAGTATTTCTTGATCTGGTAATTGGTCTCTGGTATCACTGTTTACGTCTAAATCCTGTACTCATTTTGACTTTATTTTCAGATAGGACATTAGATGTGGTTCTGTGCCTAGATTTTGCCATACTATTTTTTATTTTTCCCAATAATTTTTGTCAAATAGTGAATTCTTATCCCAGAATCTAATGTCTTTGGGTTTGTCAAACAGTAGTTTCTGTAGTCATTTACTAATGCTTCTTTTGAACTTATCCTAATCCACTGTTAAATTATTCTGTTTTCTAATCAGATGTGATAACTGCCACTTTATAGTATAGTTTTAGATCTGGTAGAGCTAGGCCAATTTCCTTTACATTTTTTTTCATCAGTTTCCTTGATCTTTTTATTGCTCCTGATGAATTTTGTAACTGTTTTTTTTCAAACCCCATAAAATAATTATTTTGTAGTTTGATTGGTATGGCACTGAACAAATAATTTAATTTGGATAGAATTGTCATTTCTATTATATCAGCTTGACCTAACCATGAGCAATTGACATTTTCCCAATTGTTTAGATATAACTTTGTATATGAAGTGCTTTGAAACTGTGTACATACACTTTCTGGGAATTTCTGGGGAGGTAGATTTCAAAGTTTTTAATACTTTCTGCAGTTACTTTAAATGTAATTTCTCTATCTCTTGCTCTTGGACTTTGTTGTTCAGATATAGAAATGCTAATGTTGTGGTTTATTTTAAATCTTGCTATTTTGATAAATTTTTAATTGATTCAAGTAGGTTTTAAGATGATTTTCTGGGTACACTAAGTATGCCATCATATCATCTGCAAAGAGTGAAAGCACTGTTTCCTCTCTGTTCTGATACCATTAATTTTTTCTTCTCTTATTGATAAAACTAACATTTTGAATACTATATTGAATAGTAATGGAGATAATGGGCATCCTTGTTTAATCCCTGTTCATATTGGAAATGCTCCAAGCTTAGCCCCATGGCAAATTATATTTTTTGATGATTTTAGATAAATAATGCATATTATTTTAAGGAAAACTCCATTTATTTCTATATTTTCTAGTGTTTTTGAAAGGAATGATATAACTTGATTATCTAGTAATTTGATTATCTTCTTTCTTTTTTAAAATCAGATTAACCAAAGGTTTATCTATTCAATTGGTTTTGTCAAAAAAAAACTCTTTGTTTTATTTATGAGATCAATGGCTTTCTTACTTTCAGTTTTATTAATCTCTCTCTTGATTTTCAGGATTTCTAATTTGATATTTAATTGGGGATCTTTAATTTGTTCTTTTCCTAACATTTTAATTGCATATTCAATTAACTGATCTTTGTTTTCTCTATTTTATTCATTTAAGCATTCAGACATAAAATTTCCCCTAAAATTGTCTGGGCTGTATTACATAAATTTTCATATAATGTCCAATTGCTATAATTTTCATATATATATATATATATAATTATTGATTATTTCCATGATTAGCTATTTGATCAACTCTGCCTTTCAAATTAAGTTGTTTTCCAATTAATTTTTTATCTATCTTTCTGTGACCCTTTATTACATGTAATTTTTATTGCATCATGATCTGAAATGTATGTATTTATTATTTCTGCCTTTCTACACTTGTTGATAAGCTTTTTATGCCTTAGTACTTGGCCAATTTTGGTATAGGTCCCTTGTACTTCAAGAAAAAGATATATTCTTTTCTATCCTCATCAAGTTTTCCTAGTTCTACCATATCTAAGTTTTCTAAGATTTTCTTTTCCTTCTTAACTTCCTTGTTTACTCTGTGATTAGATTTATCTAGTTGTGAGAGAGGGAGATTGAGGTCTCCCATTATTAAAATTTTGTTGTTTAAGTCTCAGCTTTTCTTCTAAGGATTTGGATATTATTCTACTGGGTGCTTACATGTTTAATGATGATATCGTTTTATTGCCTATGAAGCCTTTTAGGAGGCTATATTTTCCTTCCTTATCCCTTTTAATGAGATCAATTTAAGCTTTGGATTTATCTCAGATGAGGATTGTTACATCCTGATTTTTTTTTACTTCAACTGAAGCACAATATATTTTGACCCAGCCTCTTACCTTAACCCAGTGTATATCTCTCTTTAAATGTGTATCTATTGAACAACATATTGTAGGATTCTGGCTTTTAATCCATTGTACTATCCACTTCCATTTTATGGGAGAGTTCATTCCATTCACATTTATGGTTAAGATGACTAATTCTGTATTTCCCTCCATACTATCTTTCCTTGTTTATATTTTTATCTTTCCTTTCCTCTTATTTCTCTTCACCAAAATTTTACTCCCTTTCCCCTTTAACTTTTTATTTTAAGTTTTAACTTTCAGTTTATTTTCACTTAACCCATTACCATCCCTTTTATTAGAACCATCTTCCCTTTTCATTTCCTCCCCCCTCACTTCCCTGAAGGATAGGATAGATTTTTTTAAACCAAGGTGAGAATGCATCTTATTCCCTCTCTAAGCCAAATCTATTGAATAGAATTTACTTAGTTTTCACACCCTCCCTTCTTTCCCTCTACTATATAGTGCCTCTTCACCTGATGTTATTTATGGATAGAAGTACCATCAATCAAAGGCTGATTAATTTATTGCTTGATAAATTCAATGTGCTATCAATCAAAGCACAATCAAAGGATGATTGTTGACTGATTGCTTGATTGTTTGATAAGAAGTATGACCTCATAGTCACTAAATACACTCCCCTCTTTTGTATCATTAGAAATACACATCTCAAGAGTCAGGAATCACATCAAATTATAAACATTTTATATCTTACTCTCTTTTCAAGCAACCTTAGATACACAATCTTCATGAACCAAAGCAACATACAAAGCTAAATCATTTCATGAATCATTTATACCCCCCCCCTAAGCAAACTCTCTCCCATATTCCCTTCCCTTTAGCTCCTCAACTATGGATTAAGTCAAAGCCTTCTAAGTACATTGCCACCCTCTGCCCCAAAAGTCTCTTCTGATTTAATTAGCTATAGAGTCTCTAAGTGCTCTAAAGTACTGAGATACTGAAGGTCTGTCTCTCTTACAATTGATTGTAAGGTATGGGAGATACTAACTCAGATCACCCAGTATAGGGTACCCTCTTCAGGGAAAGTGTTAAGTTTTATGAGTAAGATAGAAATAAATTAGATTAAAGTAAAATGAGATATACAATTTTAAAATAAATACCCCAACTTTTCATCTGGACTTTTTGTCTCAAACACAGTGATGTCATCTTGGTCTTCTTCAATGGAAAGACAAGAGCCCACTATGCTCCTGTCCTCTAAATCAAATCTCTCCAATGATTTCAACCCTTTAACTATCCTAAGAGAAATACAATTCTCAAGACTTACACATATTGCACCTTCCCTAATAGGGTTGTATACCATTTGATGTTCTTGACTAATATTTATTTTGCTTTTATTTTTCTCTCTTTATGTTTACATTTATATGTATTTCTTAATAGTCATATATTTGAAGATTGAATTCTCTGTTCACTTCTGGTCTTTATATCAGGAAATTATCCTCTATTTTGTTGAACATCCATCTTATCCCCTGACAGAATATGCTAAATTTTGCAGGGCAGTAAATTCTTGGTTGTAATCCGAGGTCATTTGCCCTATGATAGATAGTATTATGGTCCTCTAGACTTTCAGAGTTGAAGGTGTCAAGACCTGTGTAGGTCTGACTGTGTTTCTTTTGCATTTAAATTTTTCTTTTTTTTTTCCTTCTTTGCATTATTTTCTCCTTTATTTGAAAATTCTGGAATTTGATTGTGATAGCCCTGGGGTCTCTTTTTGGAGGAGTGTTGTGTATTCTTTCAATAGTTATGTTATCTTCTTGCTTTAGCTGAATTGAACAATTTCCCCCCTGATGATTTCTGAAAGAGATTTTCCAGGTTCCTATCTTGGTATTCTAGTAATCCAATAAGTTGTAAATTGTCTCCTCTGGATCTATTTTCCAGGACTTTTGTTTTCCTAAAAGGTACTTTTTCTTTTCTTCAATTTTTTTCAGTCAATTCTAATTTTTAAAATTTTATTTTCTTAAGCTTCCTTTTCTAGCTGGTTAATTTTATTCTTTGCTGAGTTGCAATTTTTCCAGTTTATTGATATTATATTTCAAAGAATTGAATTCTTTTCCAAGTTGATTCTTTTTACTTTTAAAAGAATTGTTTTCATTGGCCAATTTTTCCTAATTTTCCGGTAGGACTTATTTTTCTCCATTTTTTTCTTCTTTGATTTTTAAATTCTTTTTTAAGTTCTTCTATGAGTTTTTAGATTTTAGTCTAATTAATAGACTCTTAAGATTTCCCCCGTAGGTAATTTTTCACTATTTTCCTCTTATAAAGGTAGCATTGTTATCATCTTTATCTGCATAGTAGCTTTCTATAGTGAGCAATATTTTTACTTTTTTGCTCTTCTTGATTGCCTGAGCACCAATCCTGGCATATAGGGAGTATAATCCTAAGGTTTTTGTCCTCAAGATGGGGTGTGAACCCTGGTTTATGATTGACCAAGATGTTGCCTATGTAGTCTAGGGCCTTTGCATAAGTTTGTTTTCTCCTTTATGTCAGGTTTACCCCTTCAATAGTTTGTTCCCACCCCAGTTCTGTCTTTTCCCCCAGTGTTCCCAGGGTTATCTTTGTTTGGGGTTGAAACTCTCCCTACTGAGTTGCTACAGAGCTGCCATGACTAATTCTGTTGTCAAGCTGTCGGGACCTGGACTGGACTTGTGGTGACTAAAAGCTTCCCAGTGACTTTCCTACTCTCCTATTTAGCTGGATTCTACTTCCCCTTTTCCCCCAAAGAAGCAGACCTTCCCTGAAGATTCTCTACAATGTCTACTCTTGAAAACTTTGGATCTTGTCCTTTTTTGGTGGGATCTGTAACTTTAATGTCTGTGCAGAGGCTTCATTTAGCTTTGTGTAGGGAAAAACTCTGGGACCATGCTAGTATCATGCTTCTATCTTGGTGCCTCCCCAGTAATTCCCCCTCCCAATGTTTTTAAATTAATTAAAGATCATCTGGAAGCATTTACACTTGGATTAAATTAAATGTCACTAACTATTAATAATGTTTAGTTAAAAATTTATAAGATATAAATGAGAAAGTTTATAGACCAAAGAGCAATTTAACTGTTAAGTGCCTTGCCTAGGGTCACAGAACAAGGTAATTATTAAGTGTCTGAGGCTGGATTTGAACTCAAGTCCTTCTGACTCCAGGGCTGGTGCTCTATCCACTACACCACCTGGGTGTCCCAAATGACTTGTATTTTTATAAAACTGACTCATTGAATGGATCCAATATTTCTGGAGAGCAATATGGAACTATGTCCAAAGAGCAATAAAACTGTTTTTACCCTTTGACCCAGCAATTCCAATTCTAGGTCTATATCCAGAAGAAACTGCAAAATAAAGAGGGAAGAGTCCCATATGTTCCAAAATACTCATAGCAGCTCTTTTTGTAGAAAGAATTGGAAATTGAGGGTACGCCCATCAATTGGGGGAATGGTTTAACAAAGTTATGGTACATGAATACTATGAAATATTATTGTTCTATAAGAAACCATAAATGGATGGACTCTAGAGAGGCATGGAATGACTTATGGGATCTGATGCTGAGTAAAGGGAGTAGAGTCAAGAGAACAATGTACACTTCAACAACATTATGAGATGAATAGCCTTGATGGATGCAACTCCTCTCAACAGTCCAGAGAGCTAGGATGTTTGTATTAGACTGGTGATGGACTATATTATCCCTAACCAGAAGAAGAAAAACAAAACAAAATAAAACACACAGAAAAAAACACCCCTATCAAATTTGATGAACAATTTATAAAAAGTATCTCTTATGTATGTATCTCTTTCCCTTAATCCTAATTTATCATGTCAAAAATTTACTAATTTGTAAATATGTTTAACAAATTATGTATGTAAAATGCTAACCTGACTGTTCCCTACTGAGGAGAGGGGTGGAAAGGAAGGATGGAGGGAAATTTTGTAACTTGTAAATATGCATGTACAAATGGATGGAAATTAAAAAAAGAAAGTTTATAGAGTTTTCACAAAATGAATATGTGTGTAAGAAAGGGGGAGTGAAACAGGAAGAGAGGTAAAGAGGGAAGTAATCTTTACTTCTGAGTTCACCCTCTTATTTTTGGTGATACATACAATATGATCTCTCTGTTCCTCACAGGTAACACTCCATCTCCTTTCACCATGACTTTTACCCTCACCATTCTACATATGCAGAATGCCCTCTCTTGCCACCTTTGCTCATAAAATCTCTTTTTATTGGACATTCCTCAAGCCCCATCTTCTAAATGAAGTATTTCCAACTCTCCAGCATCTACTGCTCTCCTTCCCAAATTATGTTCTATTTAAGTACTCTAAGCTCCTTTGTATTTATTCAATTTATTCTTATTTATACTGTGCATGATTATGTAGAATATGTGCTTATTTCACTGACAAGACTTTAAGCTCCTTGTAGGTACATATTCATATATTCTTTATATTTCTATTACCAGGACCTACTAAAGTACCTAGTAACTAGTAAGCATTTTATAAATGCTCTCTAATTAATTTATTGAATGAAGCTATAAGTATCCATGTAACCTCTCTTTAGCACTAATAATTTTATAAATCCTTTACCAGAATACCCTTTCCCTTCCCCTGAATCACCTGTAACATTTACCTGATTCAAAAGTAAATTTTAAAATTTGCCTCAAGAATTGTGTATCCAGCTCACATTGCTACCAAATTAGTGAGTCAATGTTTAATGAATAGAGAATGCTCTTCGAGTCAGAAATGCCTGGGTTGGAATTCAGCCTCTGAAACCTGTGGACTATATGACACTAAGAAAGTTTCTAACCTCTTAAATGCCTCCAAGTTCATTCCCCTCTAATGGTCAATTGCAAATATAGTGCCACAGTGAAGATACATTTTCCTTATCTAGGTATTCCTTTAAATTGTGAAGTGCAGCTTATAAATTCTCTTAGTACAGTTTAGGTCCCTAGGCTTCTATTACAATAAAGAAATATTATCTATGACTTTCATGTGTATTCTTACAAATAGATCATACTTTAAAGAATAAGGAAATAGAGCTTATCAAACAATCAATTAATTAAGATGTGATACACGATACCTAAAAAATAGCACTTGATTGATAACACCAGATGAAACAGCACAAAGATTTACATTTTAGAGAGAAAGAAGGTTAGGTGTGAACACTGAGTAAATTCTATTCAATAGATTTAGCCCAGAGAAAGAATAAGATACATTCCCACTTGGGTTCAAAAATCTATACTGCCCTACAGGGAAGAGGGGGTAGGGGAAGGGAAAGATAAAGGGGGAAAGGACCTGATAAAAGAGAAAGTGGGGGCATAAGTGAAAATAAAGTGAAAATTAAATTTCAAAGGAAAAGTATCAGGGGAAGGGGAGTAAAATTTTGGTGAAGAGGAATAAGAGGGAAGGAAAGAGAAAAATATAAATGGGAAAAGATAGCATGGAGGGAAGTACAGAATTATCAGTCTTAACTGTAAATGAGAATGGGATGAACTGTCCCATAAAATGGAAGTGGATAGCTGAATGGATAAAAACCAGAATCCTACAATATATTGTTTACAGGAAACACATTTGAAGTAGAGAGACACACACAGGGTAAAGGTAAAAGGATGGAGCAAAATATATGCTTCAGCTGAAGTAAAAAAATCGGGGTTAGTGATCCTGATCTCAGATAAAGCAAAAGCAAAAACCAAGTCATTAAAAGAGATACTACATCTTCTCAAAAGACACTAAAGGTAAAGAAGTTATTTCATTATTAAATATGTATACATCTAGTAGAAGAGCATTCAAATTCCTAGGGGAAAAGCTGAGTGAATTACAAGGACACATAGAAAACTTTAACAATGGGGGACCTCAATCTCCCTCTCTCTCTCAGAACTAGAAAACTCTAAAAGCAAAATAAACTAGGAAGAAGTTGAGAAGGTGAATGATAGAACTCTGGAGAAAGCTTAATGGAGATAGAAAAGATAACTTTTTCTCTGTAGTACATGGCACCAATATCAAATTTGACCTTGTACGAGGGCACAAAAACTTTATGATTAAGTGCAGAAAGGAAGAAATAATAAATGCATTCTTCTCAGGACATGATACAATAAAAATTACAGGTAATAAAGGGTCATGGAAAGAAAAATTGAAAATTAACTGGAAACTAAATACCTTAACTTCTAATAATGAGAGGATCCAACAGCAAATCATAGAAATAATCAATAATCATGCCCAATAAAATGATAATAGTGAGACAAAATTAACAAAAATTTATGAGATGCAGTCAAGGTGGTTCTTAGGGGAAACTTTATATCTCTAAATGCTTATATGAATAAAATAGACAACAAGGAGATCAATGAATTTAATATGCAACTAAAAAAACTAGAAAAAAAGAACAAATTAAAGATCCCCAATTAAATATCAAAATAGAAATTCTGAAAACCAAGTGAGAGATTAATAAAACTGAAAGCAAGAAAACCATTAATCTCATAAATAAAACTAAGAATTTGTTTTATGAAAAAGCCAATGAAATAGACAAACTTTTGCTTAAGCTGATTAAAAAGAAAGAAGATAAACAAATTACTAGAATCAAAAATGGAAAGGCAGAGCAGAACCAAGATGGTAGCATAAAGCTAACATGCTCCTGGAGCTTTTCCCTGCCAAAGATAAATGAAACCTCTATTCTAATAATTCAAGTTACAAATCCCACCAAGGAAAAATATATTCAAAGAAATTTTCAGCAGTATCCATTTCCTAGTATCTTCAGTGAAGGTCTGTTTCTTTGGGGGGAAAGGAGAATAAAGTCCAGGAGACAGGAGAGAGAGAGAAAGCCAGCAAGAGGCTTTTTTCACAACACATCCAGGTTCTGACAGTTTGACAATGGCAGAGGTCCCAGCAGGTAGATAGCAAGTGAGCAAGAAGGATACAACTCCAAGCAAAGTCTGAACCATGGGACACTGGGGCAAAAAAAAAAAAAAAGGACTGAATTGGGAACAAACCACTGCTAAGTCATAAACCGGGACATAAAGGAAGAAACAGATCTCTGCAAAGGCAAGGCCTGGAATGCATGAGCAACATCTTGGCAAATGACAAGTGAGGAATCAGACCCCAGACCCAGCAAAAAAAAAAAAAAAAAAAAAAAAAAAAAAAAAGCTTGTATCTAAACTCCCTATACCACAGGAGGAGAGCTAAAACAACAAAGATGAGCAAAAATGCAAAAGAGTGCTCACCTTAAAAAAACTACAGATAAAGATGATAACAATGTCGTGTCTGTAGAAGAAATCAGTGAAAAAATCACCAACTGTGAAAGTATCAAAACAGTCTATAAATTGTGCTCAAATACAAAAGCTTGCTGAAGAGCTTAACAAAGAATTTAAAAACTAAGAAAGAAGAATAGAAAAAGAAATGAGTCAAGCAGAAAAATTATGAAAAACTGACCAGAGAATTAATTCAACAGCTTTTAAAAGTAAACACAAAAGGTAATTAAAGAAAATAAAACTCTAAAAATGAGAATTGAACAAATAGAAACCAATAAATCTACAAGATTATGATATTCTATCAAACAAAATAAATAGGCTGAAAAATGAAGAAAATGTAAAGTACCATTTATGGGAAAAAATGACATGGAAAATAGAATCCAGTAGAGATAATCTACAAATTGCTGGTCTACTAGAAAGCCTAGATCAAAAAGATAAGCTGGAAAACATCAAGCAGGAAATTATAAGGGAAAACTCACCAAATATGCTAGAAAAAGAAAACAATATAATCACTGAATGAATACACAGAACCCCGCAAGAAAGAGACACAAGGATAAAAACACCAAGTGCTGTTATAGCCAAATTCCAGAACTTTCAAATGTTGCAAACTGCAAAATGTTCAAATACAAAGTACAATCAGAGTCACACAGAATCTATTAACCTCAACACTGAAGGATAAGAACTGGAATATCATACTTTCAAGAGCAAAGGACCTGGAATTACAACCCAGAATGTACTACTGCCCTGCCAAATTTAGCACATATTTTCCAGGAAAAAAGATGAATGTAGAGGACAAAATAGAGGACTTTCAGAATTTTCTGACACAAAGACCAGAATTGAACTGAGAATTCAATCTCCAAATATATGATTTGAGTTTCATAAAAATATAAATGAAAAGGATAATGAAAAAATGAAACAAAACAAAACAAATGTTGGTCAAGACCATCAAATTGTATATAACCCTAAAAGGGAAGATATAACATTTCTAATTCTTGAGAATTTTACTTCTCTTAGAGTAATTAAAGGGTCAAATATATTTGAAGAGATTGGACTTAAAGATATGGTTATAGTTGGGTCTTGTCTCTCCATTTAAGAGGTCCAAGGGGCTTTAACTTTAAATTTAAGTGTCTTATTATCCTTTGACCAATTTTAATTCTTCTATGCTGATGAAGCTTAGCACTTTGTCTAATGAGGGCACCAAAACCTGGATGGTCTTGAGTTACTGTCCCCTAACTTACAATCATTTATAAAGATCTCAAGTGAGAACTTCAGGGCTTCCCAGTACTTAGGGACCTTTAAGATTCTTGCAGTTAATTAGATCAGGGTTTGACAATCCCTGCTTCATTTAACAAGGGGTTAAGTACCTTAGGTGAGGAAGGGGGGCAAAATGTGAGAGAAAATGGACTGTCCTCACTTAATAAAGGGTTAAGTACCTTGAGTGGCGAGAGGAGGTAAAGTATGAGAGAAAATAGACATGGGAGAGATGCACAAATGGGTTAAGAAGTGATGTGGCTTTGGATGATACTTTGGCTCTTGAGGAAGATTGTGTGTCCTTGGAGGGTACTTGAAAAAGGGATAAGGTAAAAAATGATTATAATTATAATTTGATGTAATTTGAGATTATGATGCTTATCAAGCAATCAAACAATCTGTGATGATACCTTGATAACAATATGAGCTTATCAAGAAATCAAATAAACAAACTGTGATGGATAGATGAATAATAGTACTAGAGTGATAAATAACAAAAAGGGAAAAGACACAAAGATTTATAATTTTTGAGGGAAAGAATCAAGAGTATGAACACTGAATAAATTCTGTTCAATTTACTTGGCCCATAGAGGGAATAAGATACATTTACATTTAGGTGTAAAAATCTTTTGTAATCTACAGGGAAAGAGAAGGAGGAGATCAATGAATTGGGTATGCAATTCAAAAAAGCTTGAAAAAGAACAAATTGAAGATCCTTAATTAAATACCAAAATAGAAATACTGAAAATTAAGGGAGAGATTAATAAAATTGAAAGCAAAAAAATCATTGATCTCATAAATAAAACTAAGAATTGGTTTCATGAAAAAGCCTAGACAAACCTTTGGTTAATCTGATTTAAAAAAGAAAGAAGATAAAGAAATTCCTAGTATCAAAAATGAAAAGGGTGAACCAACCTCCAATGAGCAAGAAATTGAAGGGATTTGGAGCTATTTTGCCAGACTGTATGGCAATAAATGTGATAACCTGAGTGAAATGGATGAAGATTTACAAAAATACAAACTGCCCAGATTGACAGAAGAGGAAATAAATTTATTAAATAACTCCATTTCAGAAAAAAAAAGAAATTGAAGAAATCATCAAGAAGCTCCCTAAGAAAAAGTCTCCAGTTTCAGGTGGATTTACAAGTGAATTCTGGGGGCGGCTAGGTGGCGTAATGGATAAAGCACCGGCCTTGGAGTCAGGAGTACCTGGGTTCAAATCTGACCTCAGACACTTAATGATTACCTAGCTGTGTGGCCTTGGGCAAGCCACTTAACCCCATTTGCCTTGCAAAAACCTAAAAAAACAAAAACAAGTGAATTCTGCTGAACATTTAAGGAACATTTAATTCCTATTCTACATAAACAATTTTAAAAAATAGGAGAAGGAGTTCTGTGAAACTCCTTTTATGATACCAACATGGTAATGTTACCTAAGCTAGGAAGAATCAAAACAAAGAACATTGTAGACCAATCTCCCTAATGAATGGTGATGCGAAAATCTTAAATAAAATTTTAGCAATAATATTACTGCAAGTTATTGCTTGGATAATGCATTATTATCAGAGAGGATTTTTATCAGTTAGGGATGATGCAAAATTAAGAAAACAATTGTTTCAATAGCTAAACCAACAGAAATCACATGATTATCTCCATAGATGTTGAAAAAGCCTTTGATAAAATACAACATTTTTTTCCTATTAAAAACAGCCATTCCTATTAAAAAGTTTAGGTATAAATGAAATTTTTCTTGAAATAATAAACCAGCCAACTAAATTTATATGTAATGGGAATAAATTTACAAATCATTCCCCAATTGGTAAATGGTTATCTTCTTTCTTTTTTAAATCAGATTAACCAAATGTTTGTCTAGGCTTTTTCATGAAACCAATTCTTAGTTTTATCTATAAGATCAATGATTTTCTTGCTTTCAATTTTATTAACAGGCAGTTTTCAAAAGAAGGAATTAAAGCTACATAAAATCATATGAAAAATGTTCCAAATAATTATTGATTAGAGAAATGCAAATTAAAACAACAATGAGGTATCACTTTATACCTATCTGATAGGTCAACATGAGAAAAATGGAAAATGAACAATGCTGGAGAGATTGTTGAAAGATTGGGATATTAATGCATTGCTGGTAGAGTTGTGAACAGATCCAACCATTCTGGGTAGCAATATGGAACTATGGGAACAATGTGGGAACTACTCAAAGAGTAATAAAAATGTTCTTTCCCTTTTACCCAACAATTCCAATTCTAGGTCTATCCAGAAGAAACTGTAAAAAAGTAAGAAAGTCCTACATGTTCCAAAATATTCATAGCAGCTCTTGTTGGAAATTGAGAGGATGCCCATTAAATGAGGAATGGCTAAATAAGTTATGATACATGAATACTATGGAATATTATTGTTCAATAAGAAACCATAAATGATTGGTTACAGGATCGGATGCTAATTGAAAGGAGTTGAACCAAGTGAACAATATACACATTAAAAAACAGCATTAGAGCTGATCAACCTTGATTGAAGCAGCATCTCTGAGCAGTTCAGAGAGCTAGGACAATTGTATTAGGCCAGTTGTGGACAATGTTTTCCCCATCCAGAGGAAGAAAAACTAAACAAAACAAATGAAAACAAAACAAACCCTAAGAATCTAATGAACACTTTATAAAAATTGTGTCTTATGTATCTCTTTCCCTTAATCCTAATTCCTCATACTGAAAAATGTCTAATCTGTAAACATGTCTATCAAAAATATGTATAGACGATTCTAACTTGACTTCACTGGCTGAAGGCCAGACCTTCAATCTTATCTAGATTGCATTCTCTTTTGGTCCAGCAGCCAAGGCATGTAATGGTTGGAAACAAGTCTAAGACCACCCATAAGAGACCCTTCCCCAAAAGACAAAATCTCCCAAGTGGGACTTGGGTCACTCCCAGGTCACCACTCCTTCCATGGACCCTGATGGAAGGGGTTCACTCTCTTTTTACCTTTCAGACTCCTGTTAACCCTTGGCAGCAGGTCTGCCAAGTTCAATTAGCAATCCATCTGGCCTTTTTCTTCAAACTCTTAACTTTCCTATTAATTTCTTTGTGTTGTAACTTCATTTAATAAATCTCTAATTTCTTTTAAACCTACATTCCCAGGTCTCTGAATTGTGATTTGTTACAGGTGGATAATTGAATGCAAGTGCCAAGACACTCCTCAATTAATAAATGTTCAAAGGATATGAATGGATAGTATTCAAATTAAGAAAATAAAGATATATATATATATATGTATAAATATAAAATCATATGAAAAATGCTCCAAATCATTATTGATTAGAGAAATGCAAATTAAAACAACAATGAGATATCACCTTATACCTGTCAGATTATCTAAAATAGCAAAAAAAGGCAAAATGATCAATGTTGGAGAGGCTCTGAGAAGACTGTATATTAACACATCGCTGGTGGAGTTGTGAACTAATCCAACCATTCTGGAAAGCAATATGGAACTATGCCCAAAGAACAATAAAACTGACCATACCATTTGACTCAGCAATTGCAATACCAGGCCTATCTCCTGAAGAAATCATATAAAAAGAGTATAGTCCCACATGTTCCAAAATATTAATAGTGCTTCTTTTGTAGTGATAAAGAATTGCAAATTGAGGGAATATTTATGGCATATGAATTTTATGGAATATTATTGTTCTATAAGAAACCATAAATGGACAGATTTTAGAGGAACATGCAATGAATTACAGGATCTGAGGCTGAGCCAAGGGAGTAGAACCAAGAGAACATTGTGCATGCACATTAACAACATTATGAGATGATCAACCCTGATGGATACAGTTCCTCTCAGCAGTTCAGAGAGCAAGGTCAACCCTATTAGTTAGGCTATGGGCAATGCTATCCCCAGCCAAAGGAAGAAAAATAAAATAAATCAAAACAAAACAAAACAAAACAGAAGGAAAAACTCTTCAGAATCAGATGAACACTACATTCACATTTAACAAAAATACTTCATATATTTCTTTTCCTTAAACTTAATTCCTCATTCCTAATATGACTAATCTATTATCATATTTAACGTAAATGTGTATGTACAATATTAATCCAAAGGTTTGCCACTGAGGGGAGGGGTTAGGAAGGGAGGGAGGGAGGAAGGAAATTTTGTAATTTAAAAATATCCATATGCATTGGACAAATGTTGAAAAATTTTATATGTATTTGAAAAAATAAATTATCAATTAAAATTTTTTAAAGAATGAGGAAATATCTGATCTCAAACAAAGATATGGAATGATTTTTACAAATTATTTCAGAATAAGCAGAACCAGAAAGCTTTTATTAGAAGACATAAAATGTCTTCTTTTATACAGAAAGATATAATATACTATAAGTCTTATAAAAAGTAGATTTTTTGAAGACTGGGGAAGAATTAAATAAACAGAACTAGAAAAAACTTTATACAATAACAGCTACATTATAGCAAGTTAGTCAGTAAACATTTATTAAGTACCTACTAAGTATCAGGAGGTATGTTAAGTACTAGGGATTCAAAGAAAGAGAAAATACAGTTGGTCTTTGAGGAGTTCACAGTCTAATGGGGGATGACAACATGAAAGCAAGTAGAAAAAGATGCAAGGTATCAAATACATGAAGATGATGAAGTTTAGAGGAATGCAGGTGGTATATTTTAAAAATATAATATGTTAAAACAACTGAAAAAAACTATGAAAATTATGTTCCCTGAGAATCAATGAAACATATTACCCCTTATAGAGTTGTGAAGGGTTTAAGTTGCAGAATGAGACATGTGCTTACACATACATATACATATATATATATATACACATATTTATGCACTCACATTTATGCATACATATATATATATATATATATATATATATATACATGTAGATTGCAACCATTGAGAAAATTTGTATTGTTTTATTTTACACATTTTTCTAAGACCTGATTTTTTTGTTTTTAACAATGAGGAAATTATTTTTAAATAGAGAAGTGGGAAGTGTAATATTGCCTATACTTTCTGATGTCATTGTTTTATTAGCTGTCTTAAGTTCTTTGACTTCGGGCTATGAGATCTCTCATAGATTGAGGGTAGATTTTTGTAAAGTAAGAATGAAATGTATCAAGAAAAAATCTTAAATAGATTATATATTTTTATGTTGTTCAAGGCCTGGGACTTGTACATTTTGAGTAATATTTCTAGGATCCCTTCCTCCTCCCTTGCCCCATCTGCTTCTAGGAAGTGATTTCTTCATAAATGTGCTTTGCCTAAACCAATTGCTAAATGTTATATAATAATAATAATAATAGCAATAATTCTATTCAATCTTTTTAATGAAATGCTAGTATTGTTGTGCTCATTTTATAAGAGAAAAGAAACAGATTCATGACAGTGAAATGACTTATACAGTGAAAAGCACACACACACACACACACACACACAAACACTCATCAACCATTGTTACCTAATGAAAAATGTTTATGTAAATAAGCAAACAAATAGAGCTAATTTGATGAATAAAAAGTGAAAGACTGTCTACGCCCAAAATGAAAGAGGCTTATTGCATAAGCTATTTCATATGAATATAAGTTTTACTCCAAAATATCAACCTTACAATTCTATATTCTCAAATCTAGAAGAGATCAGCTGCCACAATCTCCTGAGGTCCAAAGAAGAAAAATACCAAACAAGGTCTTATACAGCAAAATAATAATTCAGCTCTGAAGACATGCAATGCAATTTTCTTCCCTCTGTACATTTTATCTCACAGTTTTCCTATATGCATACCTGAATATATTCATCTAAAAACATCCTTTAATTCTAGGTAAGCTGTATTAATTTTACTCTTTGGAGAGAGTAAACTTCTGATTAAACACTATTAATAGTTAGTGGTAGGTGGCTCAATTTGTGTGAAAATAACTCCAAATACATTTTTACACATCTAAAAATATAGCAGTATGTAACAAGTATTATAATAGCTTCTAGACTGATATATTTATCTTTAGTCTCTCCCCTTTCTAGAGCATCTTAACTTAATTGGCAAGCCAGTTTTCCTAATGCACATTCCAGACCTTGCCTCTACTGCTCAGAAAACTTCTATGGTTCCCTTCAGCCTTTAGCATAAATGCAAATCCACCCTAGCAGTTGAAGTCTTCCACAGTCCAGTCCTCATCTATATTTTTAGTTTTTTTCTTCTTTGCTCACCCTATTTTCCAATCAGTAAGATTTGTACCTGTTTTTTTATAATCTCATTTCATTCCATTTCTATGGGTTAACTTTGCCTGGAAAGCATACTCATAAAAATCCTTCTCTTCTCAAAGGATATGAATAAACAGCTTTCAGAAGAATTAAAATTCAAGAGAAATTAAAGCTATATATAATCATGTGAAAAATGCTCCAAATCATTTTTGATTAGAGAAATGTAAATTAAAACAACAATGAGATATCACCTCACACCTATCAGATTGCCCAATATGAGAAAAAGGGAAAATGATCAACATTGGAGAGGTTGTGGGAAGACTGGGATGTTGATACATTGCCAGTGGAATTATGAACAGACCCAACCTTTTTGGAGAGCAATATGGAACTATGCCCAAAGAGCAATAAAAAAAATATTCATTCCCCTTGACCCAGAAAAATCAATTCTAGGCCTATAACCAAAAAGAAATCATATATATATATATATATATATATATATATATATATATATATATATATATATATATATATATATATATATATATATATATATATATATATAAAGTCCCACATATTCCAAAATATTCATAGCAGCTCTTTTTTGTGGTGGCAAAGAATTGAAAATTAAGGGAATGTTCATCAATTGGGGAATGGCTAAACAATTTACAATTCATAACTACTATGGAATTTTATTGTTCTATAAGAAACCATAAATAGTTGGACTCTAGAGAAGCATGCAATGAATGTACACATTAGCAACAACATCGTGAGATATACAACCTTGATGGAAGTAGCTCCTCTCAGAAATTCAGAGAGCTAGGGCAACCATATTAAACCAGCAATGGACAATGTTATCCCCATCCAGAGGAAGAAAATCAAAACAAAACAAAAATCAACCCTTCAGAATCTGATGAACACATTGTAAAAATTATATCTTATGTATCTCTTTCTCTTAATCCTAATTGCTCATACTGAAAAATAACTAATCTGCAAACATATTTTTCAAAATATTTATGTACAATGCTAACCTCACTATTTGCTACTGATGGGAGGAGGGTAGAAGGAAATTTTGTAACTTAAAAGTATATATGTGCATTTGGATGAAAAAAAATTTTTACAAAGAAAAAATATTCTCTTCTTTCAAAACTAACTCATGTCATCTCTTTTAAGAAGACTTTATGCTCCCTCAACTGACAGTAACATTTCCCTCCTCAAACCTTCCTAGTATAATATGTCTATGTCTTCTGTTCTTATTTTCTATATATATTAATTTGTGCATTTTTAATATCTTCCCTATTATTTGTTCACTTGTTGAGAAAAGTAAATGTCTCATTATTTTTGTTCCCTAGCCCAGTTTCTAAACAGTAGTTGATTAGGAAAAATTTCATTTATATAAATTGAAATAAATCTAATTGCGGAAGGTTGTGAAAGAATTAGAGAAATAGAGAAATATCAGTTCCAGCCTTTCTAGGAATTCATATTCTAGATATGAAGGCAAGATTGTTTGGCATAATTGTCAAAGATGTAAAAATAAGTCTTACAGGGCACATAGGAAAAGAAGTCATGAGATGATACAGTATTGATTGAGGTGATTGATGATATAATTACATTAAGTAGAAATGGCAGAAGACAGAAGAAGCAAGGCATACAGTATAAGAAATTATACGGATTCAAGATATCATAAAAGTATGATTGAGGGATAACAAGTAGATTCACCTTGAACCCTGGATAGAGTGGGATTTTGGTGAGTGATGGAAATCAGAAGTCTCAGAATTGGGAAATAACACAAGGCAATACCTTGACCTCAAAATCATGTCTTTAGATCTCTTTGAATATGAAAGATAAACAACTATAGCAATATGTTATAGAAATGATGCATGTAACTGTATTTAAAATTATTCTCTGAGGTCTCCAACAAAAGCGTAATACTTGAATGAGATAGAGATAGAGAGAGAGAGAGAGAGAGAGAGAGAGACTGACAGAGATACAGATGAATAGAGATATATGTTGTTCACTTGTTTCAATGTTGTCTGACCCTTTCAGACACCTTTTGGTGTTTTCTTGGCAGAGATATTGAAGTGGTTTGCAATTATTTTTTAGGTTTTTGCAAGGCAAATGGTGTTAAGTGGCTTGCCCAAGGCCACACAGCTAGGTAATTATTAAGTGTCTGAGGTCAGATTTGAACTCAGGTACTCCTGACACCAGGGCTGGTGCTCTATCCATTGTGCCACCTAGCCACCCTAGTGGTTTGCAATTTTCTTTATCTCATAGATGAGAAAACTCATTCAAACAGGGTTAAGTGACTTGTCCAGGGTCACACAACCACTAATCAAGATCTGAGATCAGATTTGTACTCAGGAAGATGAATCTTTCTGACATCAAGTCTGATGGTCTATTCACTGAACCACCTAGCTGTCCATCTAAGAATCCATTTATGTATAAACATTATACATATATAGTCAAAAATACATTCATTTATAGAAGTAACAATTGAATTTTTAATTTCATTGGTATTGTGAGGAAACTCCTATCTAATTAAAAAAGAATGCACCTTCCCTATAACTTACAATGTTAGAGTTTTCCTATAGTGTTGAAAATTTGCTCCAGTCACCCAGTCAGGTTGACAGAGGTAGGACCTGAATCTAGTATTTTTTATGTACTATATCATATTGCCTTGGAAGCAAATGCATCATTTCATATATGTAAGCAAATGTATAAACTGTCATAATAGAGTGTTTAAGTTAGAATCAGAAGATACAAATTTGAATAGCTATGACTATTGGCAAGTCACCTGATCTCTCTGTGCCAGAGTTTCCTCAACCACACGATAGGGATCAGAACCATTGCTTGTGTCCTTGAGGTTCATATGAGATAAAATGTTTTACTAACCCATCATCATCATCATTATTATTATACATGTATATTCAGAATAAATAACAGATGATTTCTAATTTATTTTCTGACTATATGATCTGTGATCATGGGTTCATATCTCCCTTTGTATGTGGAGTTCATATGTGTCAAAACTGAATTAATTCTCTCTTTCCCCCAAAGTGCAGTATTTTATGAAATGAACATTCTTATGAATATTTCTATGAGCTAAGGACATTGTTTCTGAAAAATCTCTTCTACTTCTAAGTAGTCCAATTCATCCCCTTATGTAGCTGATCAGGATAATGCATCATCCTAAATAACACCTTGACAGACTTACAAAGAGAAGATGGAATGTTTTCTCCTTTCACCTACAAGCTACTGAAGTGAAAGTATCTTCTAGAAAATATAATTAACTGTCTATTTTGTAAGAATAAGATGTTTAACATCATAGCAAAACTTCTCTAAGGTTAGTTCATTTGGATAAGATGATAGCATGAGAATCTGATAAAAAAACACTTTCCACTTTGATCTTAAATTTTCAGTGCACAAGTATAATTGACTCATGGATTAGTGAGGCATGGAAAGTTTATAATGAAATCAGCTTTATCTGCCTGTGTTCATGAGGTAACTTCCTTCAATTGAATAATGTATGTCAAACAAGTCCCAAGTATTAATAGATGTTTTAAATTTGATGAAATTCACTATCAAATTTTTCAGTATTGGGAGAAATAAATGTATCTTATCATGACTCCAGAACTTATAAATCAATAGTCTTTCAAGATCCACTCTTCTTTTTCTTTCTTCCTTCTTTCCCTTTCTTCTTTCCTTTCTGTCTTCTTCCTGCCTTGTTGCCTTCCTGCCTCCACTCTTGGGCAATTAGGTGGAAAAGTGGATATAGCACCAGCCTCAGAGCCAGGAGGACCTGAATTCAACTTGGCCTCAGGCACTTATTAATTACCTAGCTATGTGATATTGGACAAGTCACTTAACCCCATTGCCTTGAAAAAACAAAACCAACAAAACAAAACTTCCTTCACTCTATCCACTGCACCAGTAACAGTAGAGAATTTTGCTTGGTTTTTGGGCGGCCTTGACACTTCTTTTCTCTTCCTACTTCATGCTTACATGCACAAGATCAAAGTTTAGGATGAATCAGCTTTCTACAAAGATAGATTGAAAAAATAGCAAAGGTCTTCTATCCTAGTCTAAATCATTTGTTCTGACATTTTGCTTTTAGTGTCTGCCAACCTGACAACTCCATGAAGGAATTTTAAAGGCACTCTGGCAGCAGATCTTCCACTCCTATGCCAAATCCACCACTTCTTGTTACCTGGGATCAAAAATCTCAATTTGTCTGTGCCAAGGAAATAGTAAAGGTGAGTAGGCTCTCTCATTGAACACAACAGCAATAAAACAGTTTATTACAACTTTACTTTAAAAAATTCGGTGAAAGAAAGGAAAGTTTCCAGGATGTTGGGTGAATCCTTTGTGTTGAACTTTTAGGAGAACATAGAAGAAAGTCACATAGGAAAGGCAGGCACAGAGAGGTATATCATTGAATTAGCTCCTGAATCCATAGGATCACAGGCCCATTTGTGTATATGAGGACCTCTACCCATGCACCCTGTGATACGATTCTAAATTCCCAATACATTTTGACCAATGATTATTTTGGATTGCATTGTTGACAAGGTGTCTTCTATAAAGGAATACGCATGAAGTTCTATTTGGTATACTAACCACAGGTTGTTATGGAGACCTCAGTTTTATGTTAAAAGGAGAGTACATTACAAAAGGATTTATTGCAGTGAGAGTTCTCAACCAAGGACAATGATAAATTTTGATAGACCATAGTGGAGAAACCTGTGAAGGTTGAAATATCTATTTAAATAACTTTGGGAAAATTTGATTTTACCCCTGGAGAAAGAAATAGGGAGTTGTTTGTTAGATGTCTTACAGGTCAATGTTGGTATTTTAGAAAAAACTGCATGAAAATATTGAATCTTTAAAAAAGATACAATGATACAATACTCAAACATAAATGAGAAAAGCAGAGACATGATGCATTGTTGACAAATGATTCGTAAACTGATGTTATACATATTTATAAGGACACAGTTACAAATTTTATCCCAATAAAATAAATAAATAAATCCACATTTAAGTACTGAACACCTTTTTCTTAAGTCTTAGAAAGGAGAAGAAAATCAAGCAAAGAATAGGGTCTATCCTTTGCAAACTAAAATCTTCTTAAGAAGGCACTACAGTATAATGGTGAAAGGGAACTCCTAGGTTCTATTTAGGACTGCAATTGATTGATTGAATTATTAATTGGGTTGGTCTTATTTAAATCACTGATCTACTCTAATCCTCAATTTTCTGTGCTACAAAACAAAAAAGTTGAATTCTAATTTCTAAGATCCTTTTACATAAGCTTTACATTCATATATGGTGACTGAATGAATAATCAGCAATAGCATGTGGATGAATTGATTTCATGAGCACTCATGTATAACAGTCATGTGTCACCTAATTTGTCCTTTAAATTAACCCATAATTCCTGATTCTATCTGCCAGGATCCAGATATTGCTTTTATAGAGGCATGGGATGTGCTTATACAATGGAAGCTATGTGATACAGTAGAAAGAGAATTGAGACAGAGTCAGGAACACTCATCTTCCTGGGTTCAAATCTAGACTCAGACACTTACTAGCTATGTGGTGATTCTAGGCAAATCATATATAATTTTCCTCAGTTTCTTCATCTGTAAAATGAACTAGAGAAGGAAATGGCAAACCACTCCATAATCTTTGCCAAGAAAACTGCAAATAAGGTCACAAAGAGAAAGACATTACTGAAAAACAGCTGAACAATAAGTAATATGCTAATATTATAATTTAAAATATCAATTGTTCTGTTTCATTGAACAAGTCATGCTTTGCTCCTATTCTACATCATTAAATGAGAATAATAAAGTAATGGTCATTAAAAACAAACAAACAAACAAACAAACAAAAATATCTCTGGCAGAGTGAAAAGAACACTAGTCTCAGAATAAGGAGCCTAGGTTTCTACTCCAAATTTTGCAATGATTAGCCTATGTTATGAATACAGTTAAAAGACATGTGACTTTGGGTAATTTTTTTTCTTCTCTGGATTTTGCTTTCTTCATCCGTTCTTCTGGCTTACTTTTATTTATTTGTAAAATAAGAATATTTAATCTAATGAACTTTAAATTTTTCCCAAGTTCTAGAAGTCCTGAATTCTATTTTAGCCTGTCTAAATAACACTTCTTAGTAATTATACAAAGTAAGATAAATGAAATAATCTGTTATTTAGGTGACTAACTTAATTTATTTAATACTATCTTAATCTGTTTTCTCATTTTTAAATGGTGTTTCATGAGTTGCTATTAAATTGATATTGTTTTTACTTGTACAAAAATATTTATAGCAACCCTGTATGTGGTGGCAAAAAATTGGAAATTAAGTGAATGTCCTTCAGTTGGGGAATGGCTTAACAAACTATTGTATATGTATGTCATAGAAAAATATTGTTCTATTAGAAACCAGGAGGAATGGGAATTCAGGAAAGCTTGGAAAAATTTGCATGAACTGATTCTGAGCAAGACGAGAAGAACCAGAAAAACATTGTACACCCTAACTGCAACATGAGATGATGATCAACCCTGATGGACTTGCTCATCCCTTCAGTGCTACAACCAGGGAAAATTTTGAGCTATCTGCAATGGAGAATACCATCTGTATACAGAGAAAGAATTATGGACTTTGAACAAAGACCAAAGATTATTACCGTCAAATTAGGGAAAAAAGCACTATGTTATTATGTAATTTTGCATCTCTTACTTTATTTTTCTTCCTTAAGGATATGATTTCTCTGTCATCACATTCAACTGAGATCAATGTATAACATGGAACCAATGTAAACACTGACAGCATGCCTTCTGTGGGGGGGGTAGGGGTAGGGAAGCAAGAATGGGAAAAAAATTGTAAAACTGAAAATAAATAAATCTTTCTTAAAAAATTGATATTGTTTGTGAAATTAGTTGGGGAAAGTAAATAATTTTGATATAGTTTTATTTTTAAATAATTGCCGGGTTTTTATTTACAACGCCGGCTTCTTTATGCTAGTCCGTCCTCTTACTCACCAGTCCAACGCATGATGAGTCTTCGGGGTACCTCCGGCCCCCACTCTTTGATGGGGGAAGAACCAGACAGAGCGCCTGAGGTGGATAATGAGTCTTTATTCTTCTGTGATCACATCCCGCTCTCTTGCCCAACCTCTCAGCAGACACTTTTATCCCCTCTGTCCTCCCTCCCATGAACTCTTACTCAATGAGGGGCCGAGTTCTGTAACATTCCCTTATAAGGTGATTATGTTTCCCCCGCTAAGCGACCGCCAAGCCTCTTCCCCCTGCCCCCAACATCTCCCCCTTTCTGTTTTACAAGGTTATCACTTGGTGTGACCTTAAGCGGTGCTGAGGTTAGCCTTAAGCGGTGTCATTTCTACTGGCCTCTGATAGCCGGGGGCGAGGAACCCTGTCTTAGGTCATCTCCTTCAACCCAGGACCTTGCCCGTCCTAGGCGCCCGACACCCTCAGGGCCTGTCTTAGGTGGCTGGGTTAGGAGAGGTTGCCCGTCTTGGGGTTTACCTCGTCTTACCCCTAGGTGTCACATGTCATGCATGGCGGCTAGCCAGACTTGGGGATCCTCCCCCGTCTCCATGGCCATGAAGGCTTTCTGAGTAAGAAGCATATAGCCCCTCTGTCGTCTAGCTAGGCGGCAGAAACAGACAACAAGTAGGGTGATTCCCAGAATCAGCGTCCTTGTTCACCCTCAAGGGGGTACCCTCCCGCCATCTGGCAATCCCTCCATGGTATGGGATCCTCGATGTCTTCCCCTGTGGCCACACATGAGGGGCCCCACCGAGGAATCGTGAAGTCCCGTTGAGTTTGATTCACCAGGGGTCGCCAACCCAGAAGGCCTCGGAGCTGGGTCCCCTTTTTTGTCCCTGCTGGGCTGACAGTCGTCTGCGGGAAAAGGCCAACGCAGGGGTCAGTCGGGGCAGTGCTATAGTTAAAATCGTTCTGCCCTGTGGAGTTGAAGTTCCAGGACCGATTTTCTTCCCCGATGTCGAAACATAGGGAGTTGTTCAGGTCCCAGCAGAAGGAGTTCTGGACCGGTGCTTCAGCGGGGTCCATATATGCAGAAGGGAGCCCCATCGATGTATTGGTCACTAGCAGGCGAGGGTAGATCGGGGAGTTCCGTGCTACCGGAAGGGGAGAGGGAATAACTCGGAGTATTCCCCATGTCGGATTTCCTTCAGATGGAGCACCTCCAAGGATCCCTACGACGATCAGAAGGCCTGAAAAAGGAAGAAATTCCTCTCACCCCGTAGGGTTGGGCATTAATCAAGGTCTCTTATCTTGCAAACAGGGAGCCATCTTTCTGGCTCTTCTATCTTATCCTCGGGATGAAATGACAGGTGGCCCTGTCTTCTGTTCTTTACCGTTACAGGGCCATGCCAACCTCCCTCTTCATCTCTCCACATGACTTTAGAGCCTGGTAGGGCCTTGGTGGGAGAGGGCAGGAGCGTTGGTTCTTTCTTAGCATGTCCTTTTGGGGAGAAAAATCTCTGGGCGGCTGTAGTGCCGTCATCCCTGACTTGTAGGAAATTCATGGTAAATAGTACCTGAGACAGGTCTGAATGGGTCAGTGACCTGCCAACTCCCCCTTTCTGTTTAAAGAGCATAGTTTTGAGTGTGCGATTTGCTCTTTCTACCAAAGCTTGGCCAGTGGGATTGTAAGGGATCCCGGTGGAATGGGAAATGGAAAATTCTTTGCAAAAGGAAGCAAAGGCTCTCGAGGTGTAGGCAGGCCCATTATCGGTTTTGATAGCCGAGGGGACGCCTAAGACAGCCATCTGGGCATATAGATGTGAGAGAACGTGTTTAACCGCTTCTCCTGGCTGTAGAGAGGCGAAGGTGAAGGAGGAGAAGGTGTCCACCGAGACATGGATGTACTTACGACCCAGGTGAGTAATGTCCATCTGCCAAAGAGCATTGGGGCCGTCCCCACGTGGGTTAGACCCCTCTGCGGGGAGGGCTTGTCTAAAGGGAGCACAAGAAGTGCAGGAGCGCACAATTTGGCGAGCCTCCTTCCAGGGAATGCTGTATAGGCGCCGGAGCGACCTGGATGACAAGTGATACTTACCATGTGCCAGCTGGGCAGGTGTGGACAGGTTTAACAAGAGAGCCCTATCTGCCTCCGCATTGCCCTGGAATATGGGGCCGGTGGAAGAAACGTGAGAGCGCACGTGAAGAACAAACAGGGGGTGGTTTCTATCACGGAGGGAGGATTGTAGCTGTATAAGGAGTGGGCTAATGGAAGAAGTCGAGGAAATGAAGGTATCTTCTAAACGAGGGATTAGCATGGCACAATACATACTGTCAGTAATAAGATTAAAAGGGGTGTCTCTGTAGAGATGGAAAGCCTGAAGTATAGCATATAGTTCATTCTTCTGAGTGGAGTCAAAGGGGGTATCAAAAATCCAGGTGGCGGGTCTAGCAGGGTCATGGACCACAGCACGGCCCAACCTGGTAGCGTCAGTGAAGACATTAGGGCCGGTCACTGGTTCTGGGGACACTAGAGGGCGCGGGCGGGAAAGGTGCAGTTCAGCGAACACTCTAACCACGGGAGGTGGCGTGAGTCTGGTCTGAGAGAGGGTAGTCAGGACAGTGGCCCAAGCGATAGATCTATCAACTAGCGAGTGGGTCACCTCCTCTGGGAGGGTAAAGTTGAGGACAGGCAAGAGGCCAAAGAGACGCTGGCATCGCTCTGAGGCCTGAAGGCAAAATAAGGCCAGGGCCTCCCACCGGTCCCGGATGATGCTCTTAGTGGTCCGGGGGTATAGCCATTCAAGGCATCCATGTCTCTGGAATAAACATCCCCAGCCCAGGGAACTGTCCCCCAGTGTGTGGAAGAGGACAGGCGACTCCGGTTCGTATTGAACCAAGAAGGAAGAGGTTCTGCGGAAAATTTCCGAGAGCGCCTGTCTTGCCTGGGGGGTCCAACTTCTAGGGGATGACAGATGGGAGTCGCCTTTAAGGACATCATATAGAGGTTGCATTAAGGAGGATGGGAGGGGCATAGCGGGATGCAGCCACTGTATGGCGCCAACAAGCCTCTGAAAATCATTAAGAGTAGTGTATCCCTCGACGTTGATCGGAGGAAGTGCCCTACTAATCTTTCCCGGAAAAATCCTATGCCCCAAGTAATCATAGGGGAAATCCATCTGTACCTTTTCCGGGGCTATGTGAAGCCCCTTCTTGCGGAGGACATGGGTGGTGCGTTGCAAGCAAGCCCGAGCCCCGGTCACAGAAGGTGCTGCAATCAAGATATCATCCATGTAATATATGAGCATGCAATTCGGGAATTCTTTTCTGATAGGATGTAGCAGAGTATCCATGTAAAGCTGGCACAGGGTGGGGCTATTGGCCATTCCCTGCGGTAGGACGGTGAACTGATAACGTTTACTGGGGGCTTGGAAATTGATCGCGGGGAGGGAAAAGGCAAATTTTTCTTTGTCCTCCGGGTGGAGGGGAATGCTATAGAAGCAGTCTTTAACATCAATCACTATAATAGTCCACCCTTGCGGGACTGCAGTGGGCATAGGGAGACCAGGTTGGAGGGTCCCCATGGGTACCATGTTGGCATTTACTGCCCGAAGATCAATCAACATTCTCCAACTCCCCCCTTTCTTTTTTATGACAAAGACGGGGGAGTTATACGGGCTAAGGGACGGTTCCACTTTGTTCTCGCGCAGGAGGGTCATTACTATGTCTGTGAGGGCGATGAGCTTTTCTTTTGTCAGGGGCCACTGCTCAACCCAAATAGGTTTCTTATTAATCCATGTTATTCTGGGGGAAAAGCTCATCTCTAGAGTGGCCCCAATTAATTTCCCCGCAGGCTATCAGGGGTGGCAAGTGTCAGGTTAAGCTGGCTCAAGATATCTCTACCCCATAATGCATAAGGGAGGTCGGGTAGGCACAGTGGGGTGAAGAGTCCAGATTCTTCCAAAGCTGACCACCGTAAGGCGTGTGCTGCTTTCATGGCAGATCTATTGCCCCCCACCCCCGTCACTGCTTGAGGGCTCTGTAGGAGTGGCCACTCGCGCCTCCACTGTCCCCTATTTATGACAGAGCAATCGGCTCCAGTGTCAATTATCCCTTCGAGCTTCTGATTTTCCACCGTGACGGTTAACAGTGGTCGCCCAGAGCTGACCGGGTGGACCCAGTTCACATGAGAGGGAGGGGCCCGCAAGGGCAGCGCCTTTCCCACCTCTTGGCCCTGTTTTACCAAGGTGGGAAAGGGGTGGGGGTTTGTGACCCTTACAGATGTGGGACTTCCGGGACCAAAAATGACCTGGGTATGGGTGACTAAGTCCACACATCTCTCAGCCCCTGTGATGAGCGCTGGGAAAATATTTAGCTCGATGGGAATCATCGAGGTTTCCCAAGGCCCGATCTCTCTCTGCTGTGTCCCTTCTCTATAGTCAACCCTCACGGGGATAGTCACAGTAATGGGGCTGCTGTCTTCGAGCACGGGGGGGGGGGGGGGGGGGGGGGGGGCCCCGCGGCCGGGCCCCTCCCTTTCCCTTTTCCCGACTTCCCTTTGGATCGGCAGAACCTGGCTATGTGACCTGGCTTTCCACAGGAATAACAGGTCGGAACTGAAGTGGAGGGGGGCCGCTGCCTGCACTGTGCTTTGAGGTGCCCTGGCTTTCCGCACCCAAAACAGGTGGGTCTCACCTGCATACCGCGAAGGGCGGTCAGGAGGCTATCCTCCCGGTTCTCCATGGCAGTCACTAAGGCTTGAATTGAATCCTTGCTGGGCATGTCCAGCAATTTGTCAACAATTTCTTCTAATGAAGCGTCGGGGGGAAGGCTGCTAATGGCTGCGATCCCTTTGGGGCGAAGACCCTCTTTAATCAATTGTCTCATAAGTAGATCAGATCCCGGGGTGTCTCCCATTATACGAGTCACTGTCTCTTTAACCTCGTTCACAAATGAGAGGGGTGTCTGATCTGCTCTCTGCTTCAGCCCAACCAACTTCTGTGTGGCTCTCCCCCCTTTCATGGCTCCAATCTTATCCCAAGCTGCAACATGTGTTTCTTTAACAGTCTCTAGCTCAGACTGGCCATACCGGGCCTGAACAGCAGGGTCAGTATAGGCTCCAGTTCCACACAGGAGGTCAATGGCTAAATCCAGGGGAGTATAACCCCGGGATTTTGCCAGCTTAGAGGCCTCTCTGCGGGCCTGAGCCTTAAAAGCTAAATATGAGGAGGCATCCAGGCACGCGGCTGCAATTTCGTCAAAGTCAGCAGGGGTCCAAGGGTGCGTAGCAAAGAGGTTTTGCATCAGTCTTTTTACATAAGGGGAGCTTGGGCCGTATTTAGTCACGGCCTCCTCAAGTTCCTTAAGCATCTTAAAAGGGACAGGGCGGTAGTCTCGGGCTCCGGTAAGGGGGTCCGTAAATACCGGGTAGAGGCCCCAGTCATCCCAGTCCACCTCCTCCCCTTTCTCTATTGCTATGGAGGCACTGGTGGCAAGTAGGCCGGATGGGCGGAGCCCTTGAGGGGATCTCTGAAGGGCGGACAAGGAACACGGGGGATTTTTTGCCTCTGTTTCCTGGCTGGGCCGCCAAGCCTGGGGCGCGGCAGCTGTCCAATCAGCGCGGACTTCTCCCTCCTCGTCAGCAGCCTCCCGGTCCCACCTACTCACGCTCCTCTTCCTGCCACCCCTGAGGACTGTTTGCACCCCTCCCTTCCCGCGCTCGGAAACTTCCGGCCCTGAATCTCTAAGTGTGCCACATTCATCGCCCTCCCCCTTTTCATTCTGTCTCGGTAAGGAGGGGCATGCGGCATTTTCTTCTCCCTGGGGGCCCCTTGTTCCCCCATTGTTTCTTCTAAGTTCCTCCCACGGATACAGGGGAGGGGGTGGCCTTCCCTCTTCCTCTGAGCTCTCTGAATCCGATCCCGCCAACGAGCTACCCACCTGAGTGCTGATTGGTCGTGCCAAAGTCACCTTCTGGGGATGCAGGGCTGCATCCACTATCTTATACACTGTAAAATTCTCAGGGGTCAGTTTTCCCGGGCAGGTGTCATCATAGGAGGCCATCTGCTGCCCTACCACCTTCCATTTACCTGGTTGGATCCCACTATGTTGCACCCAAGGGCAGATGTTCCAGATATTCTCAACAAAAGCACGGCACGTCTTGATAGGTAATTTACAGCCATGCTTAGCGCAGAGTTTATAAAGCTGTGCTGCAACGACCCCTTTCTCCTCCGGCTGAAAGGCGGGAATACTATTCCGGCCCCCCATGCTGTCTACTAGCCGAGGCTGCAATCCTAACAGGTGGCAGAACTGGAAAGTTCCCGTTCGGCAAAAGAGAAGGAGGCAGCAGGGCACAATCAGACAGGCCAGCACGGCAAGGAGCGTGATTAGAGCAGAAGGAGAAAGGGAAGAGAAAGGAAGCATAGTCAACACAATAGGGATATGTCCTTCAGGCAATATCTGAGAGTAAACGCCCTCTCCTTCCTCCCGGTCGGAAACGACCGAGGCTGTCTGGAGAATCCAACCAGCGGATTCAGACGTTCCCTAGCAAAATCAGGTCCCTGTTCTGGGTGCCACTTGCCGGGTTTTTATTTACAACGCCGGCTTCTTTATGCTAGTCCGTCCTCTTACTCACCAGTCCAACACATGATGAGTCTTCGGGGTACCTCCGGCCCCCACTCTTTGATGGGGGAAGAACCAGACAGAGCGCCTGAGGTGGATAATGAGTCTTTATTCTTCTGTGATCACATCCCGCTCTCCTGCCCAACCTCTCAGCAGACACTTTTATCCCCTCTGTCCTCCCTCCCATGAACTCTTACTCAATGAGGGGCCGAGTTCTGTAACATTCCCTTATAAGGTGATTATGTTTCCCCCGCTAAGCGACCGCCAAGCCTCTTCCCCCCGCCCCCAACATCCTCCGGCCCCCATGATCATATTTCTATTTTTCTATGGACAAAAAACAAACTTTAAAGTCAGATCTATAGATCAAATGAAATTGAGCTGGTTTCTGCTCATTTCTTTTTCATTTGCTAGTTAGAGTAGTGTGTGAGCACTTTGCAACTAGAGTCAGAAACCAATTCAGACCTAAGAGCTCTTGAGAAAATCTCAATTTTTATTAGTTTTAGTTTTTTAATCTATAAAAATGAGTATAATGCTTGTACCTATCACTGTTGTGAGAATCAAATTCAGTAATATTTGTAAAGTTCTTGAAAAAACTTAAATTGATATTATTATTAGTCTACAAGAATTTATTAAGCACATAAAATGTATCAGATTTATGTATTTTTATATCAGTGATTGTGCTAAATTTTAGAGTTACTAAGAAAGGCTATAACAAAACTCAATGAGTTGGATGAAGTAAGGATGTTTTGAGGATGTGGAACATGTTTGTGTTGTAGGTAGAGAAATTACTTGTATATGAAGAAATTAAAGATGAATAATAGAATAGGGATGATGGTGGCAGTCTGCTAGATAGAACGGCTTTATTTATGAATGTAGAAAGGTTTGCTTTAGCAAGATGAGATGGGACTTTTGCACTTAAGATAGGAAGGAAGGAAGAAATAGTGTGGAAGGCAACTGGGAATAGGAGTTGAGAAGAAGATAATTGTATAACCTTATAGTCTAAGCTAACACTTTCAAAATTTCTGTGAAATAGGGGATAGGGGAATGGAAGAGCCATGGGAGTTTGAACTAAGATGGAAAAAGTTTGGAAACACTGCTGTGGTCAGTAGAATAGTGTAATAAGAAGAGAAGTATAAAAAAAGATGACCTGGATACAGCTAGGGTCCAGTTGAGATAATAGAATATAAAATTTTGGTGTTCATATTCAATAGTTTTGTGATTTTTCTCTTGCTTCCTTTAAAAGTAAGGAGAAGGAGATTGTGAGAATCATAAAAGAATAAAATTTAACAGAGTTTAATTTGAGTTAAGCCAAGGCAGGCAAAGAACTTTAGAGAAGAAGAAAGTAAAGAATCAAACTGACTCTGTAGGGAGTCAGAATGGGAATGAGAGAAAATAACCAATTCAAGAACAATAATAGCCTGGGAAAAAACTAAGGAGTCAAGTATTAGATGTTGGGGGAGGGTGAATAGATTTGGGAGGTTTCAAGGTAGCAGGAGAAGTGGGTTTATAACAGGTTGTTTTCAGATAAAGGGATTTCAGGTTTCATGAACATGATAATTGCACATTTGTTGGTGATTACCACATCAAGGGTATGACTATCCCTGTATGTAGCTGAGGTGGTGTGGGTTTCTAAATCAAGGAAAATGAGTAGATTGAGGAACTGGAAGTTAGAGTATCTGGGGCAATATCAATGTGGATGTTAAAGTCTCCTAGAATGAGGGCAGGAGTGGGGCACAAAAGTAGAACTGTGAACTAGATACTGAATTCATGGAAAAATTTAAGGAGTATTTCCTGGAGTTGGTTAGAATCATGACTTGAATTGAAATATGGATAGAAATATTCTCAAAGGAGGAGAGATTGCAAATTGATGGGAAGTAAGAGTTTTCCTTTGCCAAAGAGACATGTAACTGATCCAAGTTTCAAAGGGAACAAGACAAAGTTCCCCTGTCCAAAAGCAGTGGGATTAGACCTGTAGGTCACTGCTCCACTTCCAGTCTAGATGAGAAAGGGACACCCAGTTTCAAAAAAAAGATATGAACTTCATCATCAGACTGTATAACACATATCCAAAAATATTTTGGGAAGGTATTTTTTTTAACTTCCGATGGTCATAGAAGTATTACTATCACTGAGAGAAAGTTGAGTGAAAAATAAATATAAGGTAGAATTGTTTTTGTATTTACTTAATGGTGAAGGGATACTATAAGACCTTGCACTGAGTCATATGTCATGAAAGTCTGAGAAAATTATCTAAGGGACAGAGATAAATATCATTCATTAACTGATTTGGGAAAAATGAACCGCTCAATAAAGGAATGCTTAAAGTGTGGCCTGATAATGAAGAATTAAAGTTTAATTAACAAAATTGTATAACCTTATAGCCTAATATGGTAAAACAGGTGATTTTAGAAAAAATAATGCACATTATGTAATTAAATAATTTATAAAGATGAAAAAAGTTTGAAGCTTATGGTATGGCATTAAATTTAGCTAGTTTTCTTTATCCTACTTATTTTTGTGTGCTGCTTGGATATTTTTAGCATTTGTAAGTGAAATTTATGTAATGCATTTGTGTAATAAAAAAATTCAGTAAGATTGACATGGTATACTTGTCAGCTACATACTTTTTTTTCTTGATTTCAAAATGAATCAGAGATGAGGTTTCCTAAAATGTTTTTAAAAACTTGTTTATTTATTTTCATCCATATGTACATGCATATTTCCAAGTTACAAAATTTCCCCTTCACTATCCTTTCCCACCTCCCTCCCCTCAGCAGGGAACAGTCAGGTTAGCATTTTACATACATATTTCATTAAACATATTTACAAATTAGTAATTTTTGGCATGAGGGATTAGGATTAAGGGAGATACATAAGTGATATTTTTTAAGTGTTCATCCAATTTGGAAGGGTAGATTTGTTTTTCTGTGGATTTTGTTTTGTTTTGCTTTTTCTTTCTCTGATTGGGGATAATATAGTCAAATAACCAGTCAAATACAGTTGTCCCAGTTTTCGGGACTGCCAAGAGGAGCTGCTTCCATCAGGGTTGTTCATATCATAATGTTTCTAATGTGTGCATTTGCTCTCTTCATTCTACTCCCTTCGCTCAGTATCAGATCCTGTAAGTCATTCCCTGCTTCTCTAGAGTCCAACCCTTTATGGTTTCTTAGAGAATAATAGTATTCCATAGTATTCATATATCATAACTAGTTTAGCTATTCCTCAATTGATGGACATCACCTCAATTTCCAATTCTTTTACCCCTATAAAAAAGCTGAGTTGAATGTTTTGGAACAGGTAAGACGTTTCCCATTTTCTACAATTTCTTCTGGATATAGACCTAAAATTGTAATTGCTGGGTCAAAGCAATGTATCAATGTTCCAATCTTCCCACAATCTCTCCAACATTGATCATCTTCCCTTTTTCTCATTTTGGCTAATCTAATACGTGTGGGATGATACCTCATTGTTGCTTTTAATTTGCATTTCTCTAATCAATAGTTATTCAGAGCATTTTTTTTCATTTGATTAGATATAGCTTTAATTTCTTTATTTGAAAACTGTCTGTTCATATCCTTTAATAGTTTCCTAAAATGTTATAAGAAAGGATGTAGGGTTTGGCAAGAGGACAGATAGGAGACATAACTTTCTATATGCACTGTCTAAACTCCATGGTTTAATCAAAATACTTAAATGAAGAAATGCAGAACAGCTATGTGTAACAGAGTACATTTACTCACTCTTTTCATTGGAGGTTCCAGGGTTCTCCCAAAACTCCTTTCTCTTTTATGTCTCTCATTTTATCTCTGTTCACTGAAGTAGAGGTGCATAGTAGAGAAAATTCCTAAAGAGAACCAGCAATCCAAGTATACAAGAAAGCTTTAGTACAGTATAAGAAAATTTGAGCTGGCAAACTACTTACAACCGAAGTAAACCATA
>NC_133664.1:165542484-165597186 GCF_037893015.1 Macrotis lagotis
TAAAAGAAGGTGGCCTAGCCCTACCAGATCTAAAATTATATTATAAAGCATCAGTGATCATAACTATCTGGTTTTGGCTAAGAAACATAATGGTGAATCAGTGGAATAGACTGGGTGACATAGCAGGAAATGATTATAGTAATCTGCTGTTTGATAAACCCAAAGAGTCCAGCTTTTGGGATAAAACTCTCTCTTCAATAAAACCTGTTGGGAAAATTGGAAATTGGTGTGGCAGAGACTCGGATCAGACCAACACCTCACACCTTATATAAAGATAAGATCAAAAAAGGATACAAGATTTAGACATAAAAGACAATATTATAAGCAAACTAGAAGATCCAGGAATTGTTACCTATCAGATCTATGGAAAGGCATGCAGTTTATGACCAAGGAAGAAATGGAGAACATCATTAAAAACAAACTACATAATTTTGATTGCATTAAATTAAAAAGCTTTTACACAGGCAAAACTGCTATAACCTAGATAAAAAGAAATGTAGTTTATTGGGAAACAACATTTGCAACTAGCATTTCTGACAAGGGACTCATTTCTAAAATATATAGAGAGAATTGAGTCAATTTTATAAAAAAAAAAGCCATTCCCCAATTGGCAAATGGCCAAAGAATATGCAGAGGCAATTTACAGATGAGGAAATCAAAACTATCCTTATTCATATGAAAAATTGCTCTAAATCATTACTTATTAGAAAAATGAAAATTAAAACATCTCTGATGTACCATCTCACACCTCCTAGACTAGCCAATATGACCAGAAAGGACAATGATAAATGTTAGAAGAGATGTGGGAAATCTGGTACACTAATGGATTGTTAGTGGAACTGTGAACTCATCCAACCTTTCTGGAAAACAACTTGGAATTACACCCAAAGAGCAATAAAATGTGCATATACTTTAATCCAGCCATACTATTACTGGCTCTATACCCTGAAGAATTCATGAAAAAGGGTGAAACATTGTTTGTACTAAAATATTCATAGCAGCTGTATTTGTGGTAACAAAGAATTGAAAACTGAGTGAATGTCCATCAATTGGGGAATGATTGAAAACATTTTAGGTTTAGGTACATTATGGAACACTATTGTTCTATTAGAAATTAAGAGGGATGGGAATTCAGAGAAGCCTGGAGGGATTTGCATGAACTGATTCTGAGCAAAATGAGCAGAACCCGAAGAACACTGTACACCATAACAGGAACATGGGGTTGATGATCAACCTTGATGAACTTGCTCATTTCATAAGTGCAACAATCAGAGACAATTTGGGGTATCTATGATGTAATGGAAAATACCATCTGTATCCAGAGAAGGAATTGTGGATTTTGAACAAAGACCAAAAAACTACCTTTAATTTTTTTAAAAGGTTATCTTATTATGTAATCTTGCTATCTCTTTTAATTTTTTTTAAGGATGTAATTTCGCTCTCAACCCATTCAATTTAGATCAATGCATAGCATGGAAACAATGCAAAGATTAACAGATTTCCTTCTGTGGGGAGTGGGAGGAAGGAAGCAAGATTTGGGGGAAATTTGTAAAATTCAAAAAGAAATAAATTAAAAAAAGAAATAGGAAAGTGGATCAGTCAATTAGGATAGGTTCAAAAGAAACTACAGTAAATGCCTATAGCAACTAGTATTTGACAAACCCAAAGACATCAGCTCTGGGATAAGAACTCACTATTTGACAAAAATTTTTAGGAAAAGGGTGGTTAGGTAGCACAATGCATTGAGCACTGGCCTTGGAGTCAGTAGTACCTGAGTTCAAATCTGGCCTCAGACACTTAATAATTATCTAGTTGTGTGGCCTTGGGCAAATCACTTAACCCCACTGCTTTGCAAAAAAGTAAAAAAAAAATTGTAGGAAAATGGGAAAATAGTATGGCAAAAACTAGGCATAGATCCACATCTTAGACCCTATGCCAAAATACAGTCAAAATGGATGCAAGATTTAGACATAAAGAACAATACCATAGATAAATTAATAGACCAAAAAATCCTCTTATCTGATATATGGAAAAGGGATAAATTTATGACCAAACAACAATTAGACTTCATTGTAAACTGCAAAATGAATGATTTATCACTATATTAATTTAAAAAAAACTTTTGCACTACTAAAATCAATGCTTGGGCATCAATCTTCACAACCAGGAGTTCTGATTAAGTTCTCATTTCTAAAATATATAGAAAATTGCATCAAATTTATATGATTACAAATCATTCCCCAATTAATAACTGATCAAAGTATATGAATAGACTGTTTTCAAATGAAGAAATTAAAGCTATATATAATCATATAAAAATGCTCCAAATCACTATTGATTACAGAAATTAAAATAAAAATAACAATGAGGTATCATCTCACATCTATTGTATTAGCCAAGATGAGAAAAAAGGAAGATGATAAATGTTGGAGAGGTTGTGGGAGAATTGGGGCATTGATGCATTGCTGGTGGAATTGTGAAGGTATCCAATCTTTCTGAAGAGTGATATGCAATTTTGCTCAAAAAGCAATAAAACTGTTAATACCCTTTTACCCAGAAATTCCAAATCTAGGCCTATATCCAGATGAAATTTTTAAAAATGGGAAAAGTCCTACATGTTCCAAAATATTCACAGCAGCTCTTTTTGTAGTGACAAAAAATTGGAAATTGATGGGTCACCCATCACTTGGCTAAACAAGTTGTGATACATGAATACCATGGAATACTTTTGTTCTATAAGAAACCATAAAGTGTCAGACTCTAGAGAATCATAGAATGACCTATGGGATCTGATGCTGAGTGAAGGGGGCAGAACCAAGAGAACAATGTACATATCAACGATGTAAACAATAATATTATGTGATGAACAACCATGATGGAAGCAATTCCTCTCCATAGTCTAGAGAGCTAGGACAGCTGTATTTGACTGGTTGGATTATATTATCCCCAAGCAGAAGAAGAAAAACAAAACACACACACACACACACACACACACACACACACACACACACACACAAAACAATCCTTCAAAAACTGATGAATACTTTATAAAAATTATCTAATGTATCTCTTTCCTTTAATGCTAATTCCTTATGCCAAAAATTACTGATTTGTAAGCACATTTAACAAAATGTGTATTTAAATTGTAACCTAACTATTCCCTGTTGAGGGGAAGGGGAAGGGAAGGGATTATGCAGGGGAAATTTTATACCTTGGAAATATGCATGTGCATATGGATGAAAATAATAAATAAATAAATTTAAAAAATATTTCTTCACTTGAAAACTGTCTGTTCCTATCTTTTTATCATTTATCATTTAAGGACTTGTAACCTTATAAGTTTGGAGCAATTCTCTCTATATTCTAGAAATTCACTGTATATTCAGATAATTATCAGAACCCCTAGCAATGAAAATTGTTTTTCAGCTTTCTCTTTTCCTCCTAAACTTGGAAGTATTGGTTTTATTAGTGAAAAAACTTTAAAATTGAATATAGTCAGGGGCGGCTAGGTGGCATAGTGGATAAAGCACCGGCCTTGGACTGAGGAGTACCTGGGTTCAAATCTGGTCTCAGATACTTAATAATTACCTAGATGTGTGGCCTTGGGCAAGCCACTTAACCCCATTTGCCTTGCAAAAAAAAGAAAAAACAACCTAAAATTGAATACAAAATAATCCATTATTTCTTGTTGGTCATAAATTTCTCCCCTTTCCAAAAATCTGACAGACAGTATATTTCTTGATCTGTTCATTGGTCTATTGGTGTCATACTTTTTGTCTAAATCCTGTATCCAATTTGACCTTACTTTAGTATAGGGTGGGAGATGTGGGTTTATGTCTAGTTTTTGTCATACTATTTTCTATTTTTCCCAACAATTTTCATTAAATAGTGAATGTTTTTCCCAGAAGTTAAAGTGTTTGGGTTTATAGTCATTAATTATTGTTGCTTTTGAAACTGTTCTAATTCATTCATCTATTATGCCATTTTTTAATTAACACCAAGCAATTTTGATGACAGCAACTTCATGATTTAGTTTTAGATTTGGTAGAGCTAGGCCACCTTCCTATATAGTTTTTTTATTGTTATTTCTCTTGCTATTCTTGACCTTTTGTAGTTCCAGATGAATTATGTTACTATTTTTTCTAGTTCAGTAAAATAATTATTTGGTAGTTTACTTGGGGTGGCATTGAATAAGTAATTTAATTTGGGCAGAATTTTCATTTTTAATCATATTAACTCAACCATAAGCCATTGATATTTTTTGAAATGGTTTAAATCTCACTTTGTGTGAGAAGTGCTATGTAATTTTGCTTATACAGTTTCTGGGTTTGACTTGAGAAATTCCCAAGTTTTTTTTTTTTTTGTTGTTTTTTGCAAGGCAAATGGGGTTAAGTGGCTTGCCCAAGGCCACGCAGCTAGGTAATTATTAAGTGTCTGAGGTCATATTTGAATGCAGGTAATCCTGACTTCAGGGCTGGTGCTCTTTCCACTGTGCCAGCTCACTGCCCCAATTTCCAAGTTTTTAATGTTGGCTGCCATGATTTTAAATGGAATTTCTCTTTCTATTCCTTGCTTTTTTGTGTATATATATATATATATATATATATATATATATATATATATGCTGATTATGTGAGTTTATTTCATATCCTGATACTTTGCTGAATTTGTTGTTTCAAATAGTTTTTAAGATGATTTTTTTTGGTTTGCTAATTATACAATCATATCATCTACAAAGAGAGAAAGCATTGTTTCTTCATTGCCAATTCTAGTTCCTTCAATTTATTTCTTTCTCTTATTGCTAAATCTAACATTTCCAATGCTTTATTTAATAGTAATGGTAATAATTGGTATCCTTGTTTCACTTTCAACGATGTTATTGAAAAAAAAAAACTCCAAGTTTATTCCCATTACATGTACTATTTGTTGATGGTTTTAGATAGATACTACTTATTATTTTAAACAAAATTTCTTTCATTTCTATACTCGCTAGGGTTCTTAATAGGAATGGATATTCTATTTTGTCACAGACTTTTTCAACATCTATTTAAATAATCATGATTTCTATTGATTTTTATTGATATTTTCAATTATCTTGAGTGTTTTCTGAATATTCAACCATCCCTGCCAAGCTGGTATAAATCCTGCCTGATCATGATAGATTATTCTGGCAATAACTTGCTGTAATCTCTTTACTAAAATTTTATTTAATATTTTTGCATCAATGTTCATTAGGAAGATTGGTCTAAAATTTTCTTTGTTTTGTTTCTTCCCGGTTTAGGGATCAGCACCATATGTGTGCCATGAAAGGAATTTGGCAGAATCCCTTGTCCTGTTTTTTAAAATAGTTTATACAGAAGAGGAATTATTTGCTCTTTAAATGTTTAATACAATTCCCTTATAAATATATATGGACCTGGAGACCTTTTCTGAGGGAGTTTATTGATGGTTTCTTTCTCTGAAATGAGGTTATTTAAGTATTTTACTTCATCTTCTGTTAATCTGGAAAGTTTGTATTTTTGTAAGTATTCATCCATTTCCCTCAGTTTTTCAAATTTAATGGTGTGTAGTTTGTCAAAATAGCACTGAATTATATCTTTAATTTCCTCCTCATTGGTGGTTACTTCACCATTTTCATTTTTGATATTAGTAATTTGATTATTTTTCTTTTTTTTAAAAAAAGCTTTTTAACCAAATGTTTATTTTATTGGGTTTTTTTCATAAAACCAACTCTTAATTTTATTTCTTGCTTCAAATTTTATTAATTTCTCCCTTGACTTTCAGAATTTCTAATTTAGCACTTAATTAGGGAGCTTTAATTTGTTCTTTTTTCTAGCTTTTTTAGTTGCATACTCAATTCATTGATCTCTTCTTTCTTTATATTATTCATTTAACCATTTAGAGATGTCAAATTTCCTCTAAAAATTACATTGGATTCATTCTTTATATTTTGGTAGATTGTCTAATTTTATCATTTGTTTTTGCAAGCCAATGGGATTAAGTGTCTTGCCCAAGGTCACACAGCTAGGTAATTATTAAGTGTCTGAGGCTGGATGTGAACTCAGGTACTCCTGATTCCAGGGCCGGTGCTCTATCCACTGCATCACCTAGCCATTCGAAGTTTTATCATTTTCTTGAATTAAACTATTGCCTATTTCAATGGTTTGCTGTTTTATCTGGTTGTTCTTTAAAATTAAGCTCTTTATTCCAATTAATTTTTGGTTTATCTATTCATGGTTCTTTATTATGTGTAATTTTTATTTCTTATTGATCTGAAAAGTATACACTTATTATTTCCTGCCTTTCTGCATTGAATTTTAATGCTTTTAATGCCCTAGTACAAGGTTAATTTTGGTATAGATGCCATTTATTGCAGAGAAAAAGACATATTCTTTACTATCCCCATTTAGTTTTCTACAGAGATCTATCTGAGTTCTCTAAAATTTCTTTCACCTCCTTAACTTGCTTCTTGTTTACTTTGTGGTTAGATTTATCTAGTTCTGAGAGATGGAGGTTGAGGTCACTATTATAATTTTATTGTCCATGTCTCCTTATGATTCACTCAGCTTTTTCTCCAGGAATTTGGAAATGATACTACTATGTGTATATATGCTTGATAATGATATAGCTTCATTGATAATTGTATAGCTTCATTGCCTATGGTTTCTTTTATGATGATGTAGTTTTAGCAAAACAAAACACAAAAACCTCAACCCTTCAGAATCTGATGATCACTATAAAAATTATCTCTTATGTATCTCTTTCCCTTAATCCTAATTCCTCATACCAAAAATAACTAATCTGTAAAGATCAAACATTTATCAAAAATATATATGTTATGATGTTATCATACATATATACTGACTGTTCATCACTAAAGAGATGGGAGTGAGAAAGGAAGGTGGAAAGAAATTTTGTAATTTAAAAATATACATGTGCATATGGACAAAAAGAAATTAGTTAATTAAAAAAGTTGTAGTTTCCAGGCAGCTAGATGTGCAGGTGATGGAGTACTGGCCCTGGAGTCAGAGGACTTGAGTTCAAATTTGACCTGACATTTAATAATTATCTAGCTACTGTGACCTTGGGTAAATAACCCCTTTTCCTTTCAAAAAACAAAAACAAAAAAGGTGTAGTTCCTTTCTTATCCTTTTTAATGGGATTTTTACTTTTATTTTATATCAGAGCTGGATTGCTACACATGATTTTTTCACTTCAAATGAAGCATAATGGATTTTGCTCCAGCCTGTGTGTATCTCTCTCATTCAAATGTGTTTCTTTGTTAACAACATATTATAGAATTTTGGATTTTAATTCATTCTGCTATCTGCTTCCCCTTTTTGGGAGAGTTAATTTCTTTTACATTTACAATTAAGATTACGAGTTCTGTAATCCCCTCCTTGATATATTTCTCCATTTATATTTTCCTCTTTTCCTTCCTCTTATTCCTCTTTGCCAAAGTTCCACTCCCTTTCCCCCCTTTAACTTTTCTTTTAAATTTTAACTTTCCATTTATTTTCACTTAAACTCAAATGGGAATGTACTTTATTCTGTCTGTGGTCCAAGTCTATTGAATTTGATTTACTCAGTATTCACACCCTCCCTTTTCCACTACTATAACAGATCTTTGTGCCTTTTGATCTGGTCTTATTAATAGAGGCAAGTATTATCAATCAAGTGCTAGCAGTTAAGTACTATCAATCAAAGTACCCTCAATCAAAGATTGATTAATTTATTACTTGATTGCTTGATAAACTCAAAGTACTATACAGGTACAATCACAGGTAATTGATTAATTGTTAAGCTTGATCAATTAATAAGTAGCATCATAGTCATGAAGTACCCTTCCCTCTTTTGGCTCATCAGAAATACACATCACAAGAAATATACATCATGAATCACATCAAATTATAATCATTTCATGCATTATCCACTTTTCAAGTACCCTCCATGGACATAGAATTCTCATGAGCCAAAGCATCATGCAAAGTCAAATCATTTCATGAATCATTTGTACCCTCCTCCAAACATACACTCTCTGTCACTACCCCCCCCTTCCCCTAAAGTCACTTCTGTTTTAATTAACCATAGTGTCTCTAAGTACTCTAAATACTGGGACACTCTGAAGGTCTCTATTTTTTTAATATAAGTATTTGTTTTCCACTTATATACGATAGTTGTTTCTACCTATCGTTTTGGTAATGTTTTGAATTTTACAAATTTTCCCCCAACCTTCCTTCCTTCCCCCCACAGAGGGCAGTCTGATAATCTTTAAATTGTTTCCATGTTATACATTGACCAATTGAATGTATTGAGAAAAAAAATCATATCCTGAAGGTCTCTCTTAAGAACTTTACAATTGATTGTTAAGGTACGGAAGAAAATGGCACTGGACATCAGATGCCCTCATTAGAGAAAGTGATGAGCTCTAAGAGTAAGACAGCATTAAAGTAGGTCAAAGAAAACTAAGATACATAAGTTTAGAGTAGCAACCCAGCTTTTCATCTGGGCTTTTTGTCTCAAATATAAGTGATGTCATCTTGCTCCTATTCAACGCAAAGACAAGAACCAACCACATCAGGGACTTCTGGGGCAGAACAAAGATGGCAGTGTGAAGCTATCATGTTCCCAGAGCTTTTCTCTTTTTTTTCAACTAATTCATTTTCCTTCTTTTTTTAAAAAAAAATTATTTATTTCATCCATTTGTATACACACACACACACACACACACACACACACACACACACACACACACACACACACATATATATTTCCAAATTACAAAATTTCCCTCCAACCTCCCTTCCCACTCCCTTCCCTTCAGTATGAAACAGTCAGGTTAGCATTTTGCATCCATATTTTGTTTAACACGCTTACAAATTAGTAATTTTTGGCATGAGGAATTAGGATTAAGGGAAAGAGATACATAAGAGATAATTTTTATAAAGTGTTTATCAGATTCTGAAGGGCTGTGTGTGTGTGTGTGTGTGTGTGTGTGTGTGTGTGTTTCTTCCTCTGATAGGGGACAATATAGTCCACAACCAGTCAAATACAGTTGTCCTAGCTTTCTCTGGACTCTGGAGAGGAGTTACTTCCATCTCATAATGTTGTTGTGTACATTGTTCTCTTGGTTCTACTTCCTTCATTCAGCAGCAGATCCCATAAGGCATTCCATGCTTCTCTAGAGTCAGACCATTTATGGTTTCTTATAGAACAATTCTATTCTATGGTATTCATGTACTATAAATTATTTAGCCATTCCCCAATTGATGGGTATCCCCTCAATTTCCAATTCATTGCCAATTCAAAAAAAAGCTGCTATGAATATTTTGGGATGTGTGGGACTTTTCTCATTTTTTATTATTTCTTCTGGATATAGACCCAGAATTGGATAGATGGCTTTTTTTGCTCTTTGGGCCCAGTTTCATATTGTTCTCCAGAAAGATTGGATTTGCTCACAACTCCACCAGCCATGCATCAATAGCCCACTCCTTCCACAATGTCTCCAACATTGATCATCTTCCCTTTTCCTCATCTTGACTAATCTAATAGGTCAGAGATGATACCTCATTGTTACTTTAATTTTCATTTTTCTAAACAATAGTGATTTGGAGCATTTTTTCAAATGATTATATGTAGCTTTAATTTCTCCATTTGAAAACCGGTCATATCTTTTGATCATTTATCAATTGGGGAATGGCTTGTTATCTTATAAATCTGATGCAGTTCTCTATATATATTTTAGAAATGAGACCTTGATCAGCTCTCCTGGTTGTAAAGATTGCTTCCCAGCTTTCTGATTTCCTTCTAATTTTGGCAGCATTGATTTTAGCAGTGCAAAAATGTTTTAATTTAATATAATCAAAATCATTCATTTTGCAGTTTATAATGTATTTTAAATCTTGTTTGGTCATAAATTTAAACCTTTTCCATAGGTCACATAAATAAAGCATTTTGGGGGCTATTAATTTATCTGTGGTATCACTCTTTATGTCTAAATCTGGTATCCACTTTGACCTTCTTTTGCATAGGGTGTGAGATGTGGAACTATGCCTATTTTTTGCCATACTATTTTCCAGTTTTCCCAACAATTTTTGTCAAATAGTGAGTTCTTATCCAAGAGGCTGATATCTTTGGGTTTGTCAAATAGTAGTTTGCTGTAAATCATTTGCTGTGGTTTGTTTTGAATCTATCCTAATCCACTGACTGCTGAATTCGAGTATAGTTTTAGGTCTTGTAGAGCTAGGTCACCTTAGGTTACATTTTTTTCATCAGTTCCATTGCTATTTATCCTTGCCCTTTTGTTGCTCCAGATGAATTTTTTTAAATTATTTTTCTAGATAGGGAAAGTATATATTTGGTAATTTGATTGGTATGGCACTCAATAAGTAATTTAATTAGGGCTCAACTCATCTATGTGCATCTGACATCTTTCCAATTATATAGATCTGACTTTATTTGGGTAAGGAATGCTTTATAATTTTGTTCATAGTTTCTGGGTTTATCTTGGGAGGTAGATTCCCAAGGATTTAATGGTGTTTACAGTTATTTTAAATGGAATTTCATTTTCTATTGCTTGCTCTTGAGCTTTGTTATTCACATATAGAAATGTTGATGCTTTATGTGGGTTTAATTTTATATACTCCTACTTTGCTGAATTTGTTAACTGTTTCAAGAAGTTTTTAAGATGATTTTCTTGGATTCTCTAGGTATACAATCATATCATTTGCAAAGAGTGAAAGTTTTGCTTTCTCATTGCCAAGTCTGATTTCTTTAATTTCTTTTTCTTATATTGCTGCTGCTAGTATTTCTAATACTATATTAAATACTAATGGTGATAATGGGCTTCCTTGTTTCATTAATGATATTATTGGAAATGTTCTGCATTTATTCCTATTAAATATTATATTTGTAGATGTTTTAGATAGATATTATTTATTATGTTAAGGAAAAAACCATTTATTTCTAAACTTTCTAGTGTTTTCAATAAGAAGATATGTTATATTTATCAAAGGCTTGTCCAGCATCTTTTGAGATAATCATATGATTTTTGTTGGTTTTGATATTGATATATTTAGTTATGTTGAGTGTTTTCCTAATGTCTGCCTGCCTGGTATAAATACAGCCTGATCAGGGTGTGATATCCTGGTAAAAACTTGCTGTAGTTTTATTGTTAACATTTTCTTCAACCTCATTGGTGTTAGTTCATTATTTTCATTTTTGATACTGGTTATTTGGTTATCTCTTTTCCTTTTTAAAATCAGATTAACCAAAGCTGCATCTATTTTATTGGCTTTTTCATAAAACCAATTCAGTTTTATTTATGAGATCAATAGTTTTCTTGCTTTCAGTTTTATTAATCTCTCCCTTGATTTTCAGAATTTCTAATTTTATTGCATCATGATCTGAGAAGTGTGTATTTATTATTTCTGCCTTTCTGCATTTGATTTTAAGGCTTTTGTACCCTAGTACATGGTCAATTTTGGTGCAAGTGCTATGTACTGGCAAGAGAAAGGTATATTCTTTTCTTTTCCCACTGAGTTTTCTTAATTTCTGTCTTATTTATTTTGTTTTTGGATTTATCAAGTTCTGAGAGAGGGAAATTGAGGTCTCCCATTTTTAAGTTTTGCTGTCTAATTCTCCTTGTAATTCACTCAGTTTTTCCTCTAGAAATCAGGATGCTATACCACTAGGTACATACTTGTGTAGTCGTGATATAGCTACATCACCAATGGTTCCTTTTAAGAATATGTAGTTTCCTTCCTTATCTCTTTAAATGAGATTGATCTTTGCTTTTGCTGAGATTAAGATCACTACCCCAGATTTTTTTTACTTCTGCTGAGGCACATTTTGTATATTCTTGTATATTTGTATATTTCTTTGTATATTTTGCATATTCTTGTAAATAATATATAGTAAGATTCTAGTTTTTAATCCATTCTGCTATCCACTTCCATTTTATGGGAAAGTTCATCCCATTCACATTTACAGTTAAGATTCCTAGTTCCGTATTTCCCTCTATGATATCTTTCTCCATTTATAGTTATCTCTTCTTTTTCTCTTATTCCTCTTCACCAAAATTTTACTACCTTTCCCATTTGACTTTCTTTTAAAAATTTAACTTTGTTTATTTTCATTTATACCTTTCTTTCCCTTTTATAAGGCCCCTTTCCCTCTTATTTTTCCTTTTCCCAGTTTCCCCATAGAATGTCAGATTTTTATAGATAAGTGGGAATATATCTGATTCCCTTACTGAGCTAAATCTATTGAATAGAATTTACTCCACATTCATATTCTCCCTTCTTTACCTCCAAAATTATGAATCTTTGTACTTCTTCCCTTGATGTCATTTATTGCTCTAATATTATCAATCAGGTATCATCAGTCACAGTTTGATTATTTGATCTTTTGATAAGCTCCTATTGCTATCAAGATATCACAGATTGTTTACTTGATAGCTTGATAATCAGCATTGACTCAAATTGCATCAAATTAAAAATATAATCACTTTTTTACCTTACCCCCTTTTTCAAGTATGTTTCAAGAACACACATTCGTCTTCAGCAAAGTATCATGCAAAGACTTATTATTTGTTACACTATTTGTGTGCCTCCCCTCAGGCCTATTTTCTTTCACACTTTACTTCTGCCCCTCAGCACCCAGGATAATTAAGAGCTTCTTAAGTGAATCAAGGCTTATTATTTCTCCCACTTTACTCCCCCCATCCCAGCAAGTGTACTTTTACCCCTTGTTAAGTGAAGAGCTGGTTAGGTCAAACCCTGGTCTAATTAACTGTAAGAATTAAGTATGGGGAGATTTTGACTATCTCATTTGAAACCTTTAAAAATGTTTGTAAGAAACAGACACTGTCTTAGGTCCTTTCAGGTTATGATGTCCTCATTAGAAAAGGTACTTAGCACCTTGTGCTTAAAGTGAGTCAAAATATAATGAGACAGAGTTAAAATTAATCTCCTGCTTGTTTTCAGGACCTTTTGTCTCAAATATTTTGATGTCATCTTGTACCTCTTCAATTGAGAGACAAGATCGAATTATGTCTTTATCCTTTAGGTTCATTCTCTTCAATTATATGCTACCCTTTAATTATCTTTAAAGAAGTAAAGTCCTAAAGAATTAGAAGCCTTATATCGTCCCTTTTAGAATTGTATACAATTTGATAATTGACCAACATCTGTTTAAAACAGTTTTGTTTTTTTCCGTCCCCTTTTCATTTACCTTTTTTTATGCAACTCATCAGTAATATATTTTGCAATTGAATTCTCTGTTCAGTTCTGGTCTTTGTGTCAGGAAATTTTGGAAATATTCTATTTCACTGAACATTCATCTTTTTTGCTGACAGTATATACTGAATTTTGCAGGGTAATACATTATGGTTTGTAATCCCAGGTCTCAAGCTCTTTGAAATATGCTATTCCAGTTCCTCTGATCCTTTATTGTTGAGGCTGATAGGTCCTCTGTGAGTCTGATTGTGTTCAAAATTTTTATTTGAATTGTTTTCTTTTTGTTGTTAGCAATATTCTCTCCTTTATTTGAGGGTTCTGCAATTTGGCTATTACAACCCTTAGAGTTTTATCTTGGAGTCTCTTTCTGGATGGGTTCTGTGGATTCTTTCAATGATCATATTCTTATCTTCTTCTAGTAGATTTGGAGTTTTCCCTTGTAATTTTCTGCATGATGTTTTCCAGGTTCTTTTGTTGGTTGAGGCTGTTTGGCAGTCTGGTGATTAGTGGATTGTCACTCTTGAATCTATTTTCTGGATCATTCATTTTCCATAAAAGGTAATTTACATTTTCTTTAATTTAAAAAAAAATTCTTTTAAAATTTAAAGCAAAGGGGTTAAGTGACTTGCCCAAGGTCATACAGCTAGGCAATTATTAAGTGTCTGAGGTCGGATTTGAACTTAGGTACTCCTGACTCCAGGGTTGGTGCTCTATCCACTGCACCACCTGGCTGCCCCTTTTCTTCAATTTTTATTTATTTTGTGATGGAAACTTGTAGTCTTGTAGAATCATTGTTTCCATTTGTTCAATTTGAATTTTTAACTTTTTATTTTCTTCATTTAGTTTCTGTCTCTCCTTTTCCGGCTGGTTATTTTTATTTTAATGGAGTTGATTTCATTGGTCAACTTTTCACAATTTCCATGCATTACTCCTTTCTTTTTTCTGTTTATCTTTTTCCTCTCTTCTTTGGTTTTTAAATTCTTTTTTAAGCCCTTAGATAAACTTTTGTATTTGAGCCCAATTTATAGACTCTTTTGATACTTCCCTTGTGAGTGATTTTTCACTGCTTTCTTCTTCAGATATGGCATTGTTGATATCTTTGTCTGTAAAGTAGTTTTCTATAGTGAGCGCTCTTTTGGCTTTTTGGTTCATCTTTATTGTTTTGGTTCTGTTCCTGGGATATATGGAATATAGACCCAGGCTTTTATTTTGCCTGGGGCTGGGATCTGATCCCTGGTTTGTTGTTAACAGTGGATTGTTCCTGACCCAGTCCTGTCTTTTACCCAGCATTTCAGGATTCTGACTCGCTTGGGATTGGGATCCTCCCTGGCTGGCTTGCTGTCTACCTGCTGGGACCTTTGTTATTATTAAACTGTTGGGATCTGGACTGCATTGTGGCTAAAAGCCTCCTGCTGGCTTTCCCCTGCTCTCCTGCCTCCTGAATTTTACTTCCCCTTTTCCCCCAAAGAGACAAACCTTCACTGAAGATCCTCCACAATGTCTACAATTGAAAACTTCTTTGAATCTTCTCTTTTTCTTGGTAGTTTGAATGTCAGAGTAGAGGCTTCATGTATCTTTGGTGAGGAAAAGCTCTGGGAGCTTGTTAACTTCTGGCCACCATCTTATCTGCCCCAGAAGTTGACCAGAGCTTTTCTCTACCAAAGCTAAAAGGAAGCCCCTATTTCTATGACTAGCTACTCTATTTATCTAATATCAACAGTGACAGACAGATGATTTGAAAGATAGTCTAGACTGCTGTGAAGTATCATTTTTTTCCACTAAGGAAAGATATTAAAAAATCCTCACCTTTATTTTTCTAAAAGTAAACCTTATTATTTCTCTCATGTAGGCATTAAATTTATGCTTTATAAATAATTGATAGATTGATTTAAGACTTTAAATTTGCCTTTTTTCCTTTTCAAATAAGTACATGTTTTAAGCAAAATTCAAATTTAATTATAATTTATATACTGATAGTTTTCAGACCTATGTTTTCATCCCCAGTCTCTCTCCTAAACCTGAGTTCAGTTTCACCAACTGCCTTTTTGACATTCAATCTAAATATCCCAGAGACATCTCAAACTATACATATTCAAAAGAGAATCCATATTATTTTTCCTGAAACCTATTATTCTATCAAATTTTCCTATTTCTGTTACGCCATACTCCTCTTTATCCACATTTTCAAATCCAAAATCATGCTTCATCCATGAATCTTAATCATTAATCACCACCTTGCCTTTTTATATTCACAATACCTGTCAAATTTGAACCCTTCTCTCTACTCAGTTACCACCTTAATTGAGACTGATTATTACTTATTTGAATCATTGTAAATGTCCCAATAGGTCTTCTTATCTCATTTCTTATAACCTAATCTCCCTTCTCAACAATCATTTTTCTTAAACATAGACCTGACCAATTTCTGTCTTCCCCCAGAATCCTTATTACCCCTAGGATGCAATATTACATTTTCTGTTTAGTTATAAAGCATTTCACAAATCTGCTTACCACTTAACTTTACAACTCCATTATACTCTTCATTCTATCGGATAGTCAAATTTTCTTTGTTCTGATCATGGCTAAAATTTTATTTAGGTTTTTGTATCAATGTTTATTAAGGACATTGGTCTATAATTTTCTTTGTTTGACAGAACTCCTACTTCTCCTATTCCAAAACATGTTTATGTAGAAAAGGAATTAATTCTTCCTTGAATGTTTGGTAGAATTCCCTTGTAAATCTGGACCTTTGGGATTTTATTGATGGTTTCTTCAATTCTTTATTTCCTCCTCTGTTTATCTGGTCAGTTTGCATTTTTGTAAATATTCATCCATTTCACTCTAATAAGACTATTAATAATATAAACTCAGAGTCTTGCAAATCTAATAAAAAACCTAAGATATTTTTAATACAAAGATATTTTTTTCTCATTTTACTGCTTTTACAAAAACAAAATCAACATCAATTACTACTTATAGGAATTGTGTTGACTATTTCTGCAAAATCTTTTTGGTTTCATTTAATTAAAATTTTCATTTTGTTACTGTTTGCGTGTGATTGCCTTTATCTTTTATTTGCTCAAGATTTTTCTCTCTATCCATATCTATAAATGTTTTGATTTAATTGTCACCTGATTTTTTAAAATACTGTGACATTTAATATTTAACTTACATGACCATTTTGGCCTTATTATGGTATATCATATAAAATATTAGTCGAACCTAGTTTCTGCCAACCTGCTTTCCACTTTCTTCAATTCAGTCAAATAAGATCTTCTCTAAAATAAACTATCCTTGGAGTTTTTTGAACACTGTATTACTTAATTCAATCTTTTATGATTTTTTTTCCTTATCTAGTTTGTTTTACTGATATACATCTATTTTTTTCAACCCACAGAGATCCTTTTAAAGATTACTACTGTAATACATTTTGAACCCTGGAAATGGTATTCCCCCTTTATTATTATTTTTTGTTCTCTGTTGTTTGACAGGTAGTAAGTATTTAATAAATACATTATCTATCACTTCCTGTGAAATTCTAGATCTTTCTCTCCAAATAGGTTTTATTATTTTTGTCTAGCCTAAGAAAATAATCCTCTGATTTTTTTCATATAATATTAAAATGTAAATTAAAATAGTAAAAAATATATATATATACTATATCATGTGCATAGTCACATATACATCTTTATGCTGGCATGTGTATATATGTAAATGCACAATACATATATGATGTTTATATGCCACCCTGATTGTCTTCTTCATTGGTATCTCCTCACTTCTTAGCAAATATTTAGGGTACTTGAGAACTCCTGCACTTCTTGGCTTCATCTCATTTTTCCCCCTAGCTTTTTATCTTTTCCTTCTCTTAATTTTATAAACCTTCTCTCTCTTCTATAATCTTCTATGTTAGAAGCATGAAATCTGATTTCTATTATATAGTCAGAAATGAGAGTCGACTACTTCATTTCTTTTTCTCTCACTATTTTAAAATCTTGATATAGACATAACATTGGTGAGAATACTTTCCAGTCTTCAGGGAAGACATTCAATTTTTTTGGAATACTTTACAGGTATTAGTGTTTGTAAGGTCTTCAGGTAGCCTCCCATCCCTGATAATTTCCAGTCCCTTAATTCATTCTATCCAAATAAGACTATCTGTAATGGCTGAAAGTCCCTGTCCAATCCAATGCCCCAAAAGTCATTTTCCTCTTCTCCTCCTCCACCTAATTGGCATGAATCAGCAGCAGTCCCCAGGGCCAAGTTTTTTGCTTCTTTCCCTTCTGATCAAAACATGTAAGAACTCTATTTTAAAAAATCACCAATTTTACTGACTTTGGATTCTCATTACCATCTCCTGAGTGTCCTTTTTATGGCAAGTATGTTTCCTTGCTGGACTATCTTATTATATGCTCCATGTATCTGGTATTTTACTCTTCTTTCCAAATCTTACTAAACCTAAATTAAGACAAAATGTTTAAGGAAGAAGTCATACATGTATTACTTCCCAAATTCAATAAGTAAACTTTATATCAGATCACAAAACTTTAGTTTGGCATCATGGATATAAGCATCAAAGGAATAATGGTCAATGTCATAGTATTATGCAAAATACTCAGTTTTGTTATCATAATTGAAGGAGCAAAATCTCCTTTGGAGTTTGTTATCTAGAAAATCATTTTTATAATTGTCCCTTTAATACTCTATGCAGCACAGATAGTCACTCTACCAACATCTCTTCATCAATTGTTGACTGTAACTTGGTGGGGGGTGGAACATACACATTTTCATATGCTTGATATTTTCTTCTGTCATAAAGGAAAAAGCTGAATATTTACTTAGATTGTTCTGAGATTGCTCAGAGGTATTGCCTTCCAAATTCCTGGAAGTAAAAAAAAAAGTTCAATTGAACTCCTTATTCTAAAATAGGAATATGAAAAGGATTTAACACTCCAGAAATCTTTTGATTACACCCTGTAGGGTATTTCAGCTATTTTTTTCCCCTTTTAAAATCATTTAATCTTCACAACAACCCTGGGAAATAGCTGTTACTATTATCCCTATTTTGCAGCTGAGGAATTTGAGGTAGATAGAGATTAAATAAATAAATTGCTTAGGGTCGGGAAGTTAGTATGCATTTTTTGTCCTCCTGACTCCAGGTCCAATGCTCAATCCAATGAACCATCTAGCTGAGTGGTCAAAATTTTTTATGTTTTAATACTGCCTCTGGCATACACTAACTATGTAACTATGGAGAAATTATATCATTTAAGCGGCGCTAGGTGGCATAGTGGATATAACACCAACCCTGCAATCAGGAGGACATGAATTCAAATCCAGTCTCAGACATGTAATAATTACTAGCTGTGTGACCCTGGGTAAGTCACTTAACCCCATTGCCTTAAATAACTAAAATTTAAAAAAATTATACCATTGAAGTAATTTGTGTTCCAGTCAGTCTACAAACCTTTAAGTTCAATAGAGTTGTTCTGCAGTAGTGAGAGTATTCATATCACTCCTCTCTACCAGTGAAATCACAGGCAGAAACCAAAAATGGAGTTTAGTTTGAAAACAGTACTTCCAAGGAGCAGCTAAGTGGCACAGTGGATAAGAGTACCAGCCCTGGAGGATCTGAGTTCAAATCCTACCTCAGATACTTAATAATTAATTAGCTTAATGACATTGGGCAAGTCACTTAATCCCATTATCTTTCAAAAACAAAAACAAACCAAAAAATGTGAAAATATTTCCCAAAGACAGCTTCATTTAAACCCAAAGAAATGTATTAAATGAATAAAAGTTCTCACTGTAATCCTTATAAAATAAAAGTAGAAAAAGGTTATTTCAGGCATATTGATTTATGTAAACAAGGCTGAGAGGAATTAAAAATATACAGCTAGGTTACCATTTATTTAAAAACGAATTTTCACTATTTTTTATCTGGATGATTCAGCTTTTAAAAGCATCTGTAACTGCTGAGCCTAGAGTCATAATGTGGCATAAATAACTCCAACTTCAATGCTCCGAGGCAGAGTGAGAAGATTAATGCATTTTTGTCCCCAGAGGAAGTTACCTCACAATTTTTCTTAGAAAGCAAATTGATTTCTCTTCCAACATCTTAACAGAAAATTAACTCCACTCTAGAGTCACATGTTGATAGTCAGTCCACAAGTTCCAATACAAGTGAATTTGATTGGTAATATGAAAAAAATATTAAATTAGCACATGACAAGTTTAGGATTCAGCAAACATTTATTTCTTTTTTCTCCTAATGTGAACTAAAATTAAAACATGGCATTTCAATGATAGATCTATGTCATATTTATTCTATGAAACAATTCATATTAGTGATCTCTGCAGCTTGCCACCAGATGATAAGCCTCATGGCTTTTTCTAATCAGGAAAAATAAATACTAGGGCACATGCTGTTACTGATTCAGCCAAACAAATAAAAAGATGCTATACAGAATAAAATATGCCAATGAAGTAATCTGTCATATAACCAGGCCACTTGAAACACAAATATAAGTATCCAAGTCATAATGTAAATAAAAATATAAAGTTAGGCACCCAAGGGAAAATACAAAACAAATAAAACATTTTAAATAATACTACAACTAAAGTGTCAGTGTGGAAATTCTATTATTCTTAGCTAACACAAATAAAATATTGGTGGACCTGAAAAATGAAGCACTATTTTTAAATACCTCAACATGGTACCCCATTGTAGGAAAGAGGAAAAAAACCTAAATTTTTATTGCTATCTTTAATTATAGCATTTTTCCCCGGGAAACATTAGTAACTGAGAATAATTAAGTACATATTTTCCGATTTATTTACCATGCTACATACGGAGCTGAGACAATTAATTCATTTTTTTTCAGGAAACAACTGTGTTCTTGTATTTGTTTTGTGTCTAACACTTAAAACAAGTTACTGAGTTATTGTTATTATTTTTACATATCTTACAAATATGCATAATTACCACTAAGATTTACAAACCCACACACTGATATAACAAATACTGAACACTCAGAAGTAAAAACCTGGACATTTAGCTAAAATTAAAAATAGGAAAATTTCTCATATTATATAATATGTATATATACACAGATACAAATATGTATACATACATATATATGTAATTCTTACAAATAAGCTAATAAAGAAGCTTCATTTTAAAAGAATTTTTTAATTCTAATGCCTGTGTATCATATAATCCTTTTTCCCCAAAGTATTTTAGTACATATCCAATTAAAAAACAGAAAAAAACAAATTCCTATAATTAGAAAACTAGAACTGGGAGAATGTATCTAATTCAATTCTCATAGTTTACATGGTCCAGGCAAATTATGACTAAGATCATAAAGGAAATTAGTGATATGACTGAGACTAGGACTCAGTGATTCAGGTTAATGTTCATTCTACAACAATTAAAAGCCAAGTAACAATACTAATTGTCTTTAGATAATTTTTTTCTTCTTGCCCATCTAATGATGGGGGATGGACTCCTCTTGCTGTTTTACCTAGACACTCAATCTCTTATATTCTACTCAGTCATGCTCTCCCTGGAAGACATAGAACCCAAGTACAAAAGAAGTCATGTAGGTGTCTGTCTGTCCTTCTAGAAAGACTATCATTATGATGGCTTTGGAGTAACTCTGAGTTGCTGCACTAGTTGTTTATGTCTGTGTAACATAGTCTTCCTTTCATCAAACCTATGGAAATGGGATCTTATATCCTCCAATTGATCTTAAGTCATTTCTACTTTTTCCTAGCTTGGGACTTTTATAAGTGATTTTTCTGAATTGTCAATTCAAAGAACATTGATCAACTATTTTTTGCAATCCTAAAAGATGAATTAGAGAAAATAGATTTTTTTTGTATAGCATACATATACTTATTTGACTCTTAAAGAATCATCATCCAGGGACTTTTTTCTCATTTTTTTTCTTTCACTTCATTTAACCATCTGTTCTATATCCCCCTATTATCGTATACTACCCATTTGAAGATAATAAAATATACATATTACAAAACCCACCAATAAAGTTAAGGAGAATTTGTTTGGGTTATTGGCATGCTACTATTCCACAATATTTTTATGGTGGCCAATCAATTCCATAATGTTTTGGGAGGTACTATGCAACACTGAGAAAAACAGAATTTTCCATATACCTGGGTTTATAAGCTACTTCTTCTTTTAGAAGGCAATGTACAATAATATATTGAGACCTGGTATTAGAACCAGGTAAATTTGGAGGCCCATCTTCCTTCTGACAACAAAAGTTGTGGGGCATTGAGGAAATCTTTCAATCTCTCAGTGCTCTAGCTATATAACTTTCTAGGACTATAAGAGAAAGGGCTGACCTGAAATAGTAGAGGAGGTTTCCCTTTTGGTGGTATCTTGTATTAATGAAATCAAAGTACAGCTGCTATACCTAACACTATCACCCTAAACTGCAGTTGAAGTCTCAGATTTCTTCTCCCATTTTTTACATTTCTACCATTATTATTATGAACAATTTATGATTTTATTTAAAACTATTTTTTGATTAATTCTATATTTTTCTGTACTTGCCAAGTATTCTTAACATTGACCATTTTCTTTCTTTCTTTTTTCCTTCTGACTCTAACTAAAAACTGAAGTTTAGTTTTAGGATTTATAAAGAATTAAGGGTTTTATAAGCACTTAACACTATATTAGATACTGTACTAATTACTGAGTTTACAAATACAAAAATTAAACAGTTCCTGTCCTCAAGACAATACATATTGGGGGTAATCAATTGGAAAGACAGAGTATGAGGAGTTCCAGGGATATTAAGTTGATACTCCAGGCATTCCACTAAGGTACTCTTGTTTAACAACAATGATTAAACTGATTTGGTCTTCTTCAAGTCTAGAGCTAGGAGTGAAAGAGAAGAGGAAAAAGAGGTGCAAGAATGGAGGACATCTAGAAAGCTAGTTGGGGAGGAAAACTGGAAGAGATGTGGTTCAAGGATTTGGGACATTAAGCAATCAAGTTGTGTTTCCAGTTCATCTATTCACCAAACAAGACAGTTCTGCAAAGGAAGGGGTTCCAAAAGGGAATATCTTTTATTCCCTCATGTCCTAGGGGCATTTATCTTGTAAATTTGATGAATATATTACAACATTTAAAAAATTTACTTGAGTTATCTAGATAATAAGCTATCTTACTGCCACCATCTATATTTGATGTGATATCTTTAAAATTGTTAATACCCCAATCCCAAACATGAAACATGTATTTATTTCAATGGTCTTACATAAGAATGGTTATGGTTCCAAAATGACATCACCAGGGGACTTACAAGCAAAGGTATCCAGAAGTGATGAAACATACTTCTGAAATTAAAAGAATGAGAAATTATGTGATTTTCCTTGACAATTTTTAGCAAAACAAGAAAAATGTCTGTTTTCTCTTGATTTTTTGAAATAATATTCTTTTGAACTGATCCCTTTATTTTATGCATTCATTGCAAGTGTGCTAAAAATACTATCGATGAATGCCCACTAATTTGAGTGCTTTGCTACATTTTTTTCCTGTTGGGCAGCTTTTTTTTCCTCTTTTTTTCCCCTCTCTTTGAGAGAGTCCAGCTTTTCATAATTTCCAAACTATAGAGTGACTTTAGCTTCATACTAGTGAACAGCAATGACCCCCAGTGGATTCTTGGGTAAATAACAAGCTTAATTTTGGGAAAAAAGCATTAATTTCAGTTACATCCAGTTCCTTTTATTATTTCAGTGTTGGGACAAAGACACTCTACCATGGATATTAACAGCAATAAGCTTGACTTTATCTTTGACCTTAACTACAATCTAAAATTTAAATTTCTATGAATATACTATGGGCAATCAATGGGTCAACTTCTCTAGCATGGTAAATAACTATGTTCAAGTTAGGGGAAGGAGGCTTGTTGTTATTATTTTTGCATGGGATTTGGTATTTCATCAGTATAGGGAGATTATGATGAGGAACTTTCCTTTACCAATGCAGATCACAATCTCCTCTGCAGTTTATTCTTCGAAGTTGGTTGGGGAACAGAGCTTAAGTGATTTGCCTATGAACTCACTGTCACGATATATCTGGGGCAAGAATGAATCCAGGTCTTCTTGTATTCCAGTCCAGGTCTCTATCCACCACTTTGTAGAGTCTTTGAGATTGGCATTATGTAAAAGTAAGATTAAAAAAAATCATAATGTTTCTTTTTTAGTGTTTCGACTTCATGCTTTTTCACTGGTGATTTGTTTTTCATTTTATTTAAAATAATTTCAATAATTAACTCAAATTAAAATTTTACAATTTAGAATAGGGAATGCTACAGACAAAAAAATGCAAAATGAAAAAGGAAAAGGTTCAGAAAATAAACAAATAAGGCCAAAAATCAAAGTTTCTGTTTATTCTATAAGAGGAAAAATAAAAAATGTTCTAAAAAGAAATTTTCTCTCTTCCTCTTTATAGAAAACAGTTATTCATATGTAAAGTACTGTAATGATTTTTAATAGGTTCATGTGTGGCCGAAATGACTTTTTTAAAATTGGAAGCTACAAAAGAATAAGAATTTAATGTTTTCATTTATGTATACCTTTTGTCTTTTCTTATTTAGTAGCTTTATAAATTACTTTTAATTGAGTTATCCACAAGTTAAACTATGATCCAGGGTCTTATAAAAGTTTTTCTGAGTTAGTCTTGATGACAAATATAATATACATCAACTGACAAAGTTTCTTTAGGCAATTACAATACAACCCAAAGATGTCTACAGGGAAGAAATGCACATGTGAATTCACACACATATTGTTTACACGCACAGAAAACTACATACATACATATTAACAAACATATACACAATGCATATATACATACATGTATATATACATATATACACACACATACACATGGACACACATATGCTGCTACAAGGATATGTTGTTTTGTTTTTGTTTTTGATCTTAAGAAGTCAGGCATATAAATCTTCCAGCCATTAAAGCAAAAATTTGTTCCAACCATAACTCAGAGTCCACCTTAACTGTTTTGCCTCAGCATCTAAAAGGGAAGTTCCAGTAGCCTCATTCTTTTCCACACGTAAGTATAACTGGAAGGGATAGCGTCAGCTGTAATAATAGAAATATGAAGCTGGTCCCATAAATGTTTTATAAAGGAGAATACCCCTAGGGATGAATACATTTCTCTTCTCATTTACAAAAATCACAGTGGTCCTCAGAGCAAATTCATAGCTTAAACTATCACAACAAAAATTACTGACTACCTACATGAAAAAAAATGAATATTTCTGATCTTTATAAGTTTTATAAGTACAGCAGAAGTTTGAAAAAGCAGAGGGATTAACTATATTGCTTTCCCATCTCCTGCCTCCTAATGCTTAATTTCTTTGAATTTCCTTAAATAGCTAATAATACACAAGGAACAAAGAGTAGTTGGCATGAATAAGCAGCCAAACAATTTCAAAGATTACAACAAGGTAACTTTTTGATAAATATAGTTGAAAACCACATAAGCAATAAAATGACATTAGAAATAACTAGTTAGTTTTATGTATCCTCTAACCAGCCAAAAAGAATTAAGTTTAATTTACCATAATACTTTCTTTTCAGTCACTTCTTTCTTATAGTTCTTATTTCCACAAAGAAATCAGATGTTGTCTTTTAAATCTCAGAAGTCCAATTAAAAACTCTTCAAAAAGTCACTTGATGGTTTCAACCCATCAGAAGTCCAGGGCATGCCTCGGAAGACGATAGTGCTCAGATTTGACCCGAAGCTTCTTTTCTTGTGGGGTCGAATACTTCCATTTGGAGGGGGACATTTTAAGCTTTTTCCTCTTCTTATCTGTGCACCACACTTTTTCGCAGTACTCTTCCACTCTCTGGAAGTTGCTATAGCCAATCAGCTGCAAGAACTCTTTGTACCATGGCTTTGACCCTTGTGGGATGCTGCTCTGGACAGGACAAGGCATTTTATGAGGAACCTCTTCCTCATATTCCTTGTTAAACATCTCTTCAACCCGCTCCTCTTCTACTACTTCCAAGGTGATTTTACGGACTGTATGGACAAAACTGTGCTCCACTGTCTGACAAAAATAGGTTCCTGCATCCATTTTGTGTAGTCTAAGGAAAAGCAAACCAAGGTCCATTTTTACGACTCTATCGTCTGTCTTCACCTAAAAGATTGAACAAATAAATAGTATCATCAGGGATAATGTTTTTAAAAAAAAGTCACCACTGTAACTTTTAAAATATCTACCTTAAGGATTCACTTTTTATATTGCTTTATGTAATACTGCATGATATAAGCAAACAATATGTATCAAACAGAATGATGCATCGAGTGATTAAACTAGCTTAAAACTTTTTATCATTTCCTTTAACTGTGTCCTCCAGTTTCCTATGTGCTCTCAAAACCTCTATAGTTTCTCTTTGACAGTTAGAAAGATTCTAATTAGTGGTTAATAAAAGACTCTATAGATTCGTATTTTTGAAATTTGCTTAGTTATAATTAGAGATTGATTATTTCTAGGTCACAACTGCTTGCAAAAGCCCCATTTCCAGAAAATTATTGAAACGTAGAGGGGTAGCTAGCTGGCAAAATGGATAGAAGAGTCAGTACTAAATGAGGAAGGTTCATCTTCCAAAGTTCAAATCTGGTTTCATTCATTTCTGAGCTATGTAATCCTGGGCAAGTCACTTAATTCTGTTTCCTTCAGTTTCCTCATCTACAAAATGAGTTGGAGAATGAAAGGGTAAACAACTCCAGTATCTGCTAAAAAAAAGCCTAAATGGAGTTATGCAGAGTCAGAAATAACTGAAATGCCCAAACAACAATAATATTAAACTGCAGAGAATATTATAATGTGTATGTGCTTAAGGAAGCATGCATTAAGGTGAAATTATCGATTCTGAAAGTATTGGAAAGGAACATAGGCATATTTACTCATGTAACTTTAATTCTTGTGCCATTTGACTTCAATGGTGCAATTGGAAATTTCAGGGAACAGTCTGAACTTCAAATTTTCTCCCTCAGTAAGTCTTACCAATCATCTAATTCAAATGCATTTGTTATATAAACAGCTTATAAATACTATTGAATTTGTTTTTATTGTGAGGACATTTTTTCTACAGACAAACTCAAATAATTCACCTACCTTAACACTGAGATCTTATTCTCTAAGCAAATTTCTTGAATATTACAGCAGAAACAATGTATAGCAGACATAAAAACTTTAATTTGAAGATTATCCCTCCTTATCCATTTTGGTCTTTTCCCTTTTTATTTACTATAGAAATTTTAGTTTGTGTTAATTCAGTATTTGTATTTTTCTTGTTTTATTTCTGTCTTCTCTCAGTGACAATTTATCAGTAACAGTAGGCAGTGACAACATTTTATCTCTAACACCATGGTGCGAATAGGCTTTTTAAAGTAATTAATAAATAAATATAAATGTTAAAGGATAGTAGGCTAGAACATGTATATCCAAAAGAAGTTTGTGACTAAGGTGTTAAAAAATTCATTCTCAAGATATCTGAAAAGGTATATGGTACCAATTATTTTGGGAAAAATTATGAGTTATTATTCTCAAATCAAGAAAGCTACCAAAAAAATATAACTAACCATACCCCAATGTAGTTACTTTCCTAACTTAACAAATACTTTATTGGAAGAAACTACATGAATAGTAAGGGCCTCCTTTATGAATGCATGAGAAAGAAATAGGCAGGTTTTTATAAAAAATTCTACATCTGAGCAAAAAATTTTATAATCATAATTAAAAGATGTGAAGAAGAGAATAACAAGAGAAATCTGAGCATAATTTTTGCCTATTAAAAGTGCACAGGAGACACATACCTGCATGCATGTGCAAACACACTCAAAGAATCCTTCTAATGTTTCTACTTTCAGTGAATATTGTTTTAATTGCAGTGAGCCCTGAAATTCCTCCTAAGGAAGAGATATAAGGATGGTGACTAAACCTAAAATTTCACTTGCATAAAGAATTCGAAGGTAAGAAAATCTCTTCTAGCAATGGAGATCAGCACTTTCTCTGAAAATTATCACCTATTTTTAAAATAACAAATTATTTTCCAATTACATGCAAAGAAAATTTTTAAAAAATTAAGTTCCATATTCTCTCCTCAGTTCCTCTTCAAGACTATCCCTGTGAGAGTTAGCAATTAGGGATAGGTTATATATGTGTGCTCATGCATATTTCCATATGAGTCTTGTAAAAGAAGACATTAAAAAAAGAAATAAAGCAGAAAACTCAAAGGAAATGTTCATAGCCTTTGACAATTTTTCATTTGGAGAATGACTTGTACTTTTTATAAATTTAACTCAATTCTCTTTATATCAGAGAAATGAGTTCATTATCAGAGATACATACTGTAAAAACTGGTCCTTGCTTTCTACTTTCCTTTTAATTGTGATTGCATTAGTTTTGTTTCTGCAAAACTTAAAACATTTTTCAACTTATAGTCTTAATGTGCTGCCTGGTGTACTAGTCAGTTAAATCATCTGTCAAGGATACACATTCAGTAAATGTCAGGATACACATTCAGCAAGAGTCAGAAGAGGGTCTTCAATCCAAGTCATTGTGGCTTCAAGACCATCTCTTGATATATCATTGCACCATAAATTCTAAAAGTATAGTTCACCAAAGCTATTTAAACAAGGAAAATTCAAGGAACTTGGTAGATGAAGAATTTTTTTATTCAGACTAAAAAGTAGTCTAAATACTAATTTCTGTGGAATCATTGTAGATGAGAGTACTTCAACACAGAAAGAAAGTCAATCATGTTGATGACAGTAATAGTTCCATGAGTACTTTGACCTCCATCTTCTGAACACTTATTGTTATGATATAGTTTGTAGGTATATTGCCGATTTGAAGCAAATATTGTGGCTTGTTTTCTAGCTCTCTTTTACCCCCTCTTCCAACCACATGTATTCTTACAGACAAGGCAATGATTATAATCATAAGATATCTGTCAGGAACAGATTTATTTTAATTGTGGGCACCACTGATCATCAAATAGTCTTACTTTGGGCTTCCTTTCCCAAAGCAAAATGCCTTTGTGGGCAACAACAAACATCACAGTATGATTGCTGAAAGGGAATGGACTTGGTAATAAGAGTAAAAAAAGGTTCCAGACATAGATTAAAAAAAAAAGTTGCATATATTCCTAGCTCACATTACCCTTGATCTATAGTGTTTTTCTTTTACTTTTTTTTCCACTGACCTTAAGGAAATGAGCCTAATATTCTACACTTGTTACAGGTAGCATTATAAAATAATGAGTAAAATATTATAAACTTAGTATGAACACAACATCATTTCTTTACCCCCTAGATAGAGAGAGAGGGATCATGGTTTTCTCAATCCTTTGTCTTTCTCTTGGTTGTTACTTTTAATTTGCAAGGTTAGAAAAATAGAACTCTGCTTTGTCTCAGTCTGGAGTAGCATATCATATTTTATATCAAATCACTTTGAAAATTAAATGTATCTCCTAAGAACCATAAATGCCTATAAGAAAATGACAGGGAAATTGGTTTTTTGAGACCGTACATGATTTGATCTTTCCACTTCAGTTAACATGGGTAACTCCAGTAATTCATGATTACACAATTGTTTTCACATTGTCTGTATTACTGTGGTTTTTTTTCAAAATCTGCAAACCAGATTTTTTTTGGAAAAGAAGTTAATATAATACATAAAACATAATTTTTACATTATTTCTACCAAGTGTTCCTATATTCACTCTTCATAAGTACATTTTTAAAACTAGAAAATGTCTTCAACATTCTAGGATACCAAAAAATCGATTCAGTATGCTCACATTGTCAAAAGAAACAAACTTGAACAATTGAACAAAGAATTTTGCACATCTGGTTGCCTTGCTCTACAGTGATTTCCATATGCTGCAAATAATTGGTCCTGCATTTTTTCATAGGAAAGGGAGAAATAAGGTCCTTAACCATGACATGGAAAAGCAATGAAATTATGTGGGGGAAAAAACAAACATCAATTTACACTTAAATATGGTGTTCTCAATTAGAAGAGTATAATTATATTAATCCTATATGTATTTATGGATAATCAAACAACAATTTTTTTAATCAAATGCTAAATATGAATCAAGCACTATATTAAATCTTAAGGGTAAGAGAGGAGGAAAAAGCAAACAAAAAATCCTTGACCTCAAGAAGTTTATATTCTAATAGAGGAGATAATATGAATGTAAATAGATACAAACAATATATGAATAAAATAGAAGGAAATCCTAGAGAAATTATAAAGATGAGGTAGGGACTGGGATATGGGGGACAGAGAAGCATGAAAGATATTTTACAGAATATTTCTATTTGAACTGAAGGAAGTCAGAGATTAGGAGGGAGAGCATTCCAGTCATGGGAATGAAAAGTTTGGGCAGTCAATGAGTAAGCATAGAGTTTTATTCAATGTGATGAAGAAAAAGTAATGTGATGGTCTTATAGCTAGTTGGAAGGGAGTCTCACATGAGAAGATTCAAAAGGTCATGTTATAAAGAGACAAAAAGTCAGAGTTTTATCCCAGAGGTAAATGGGAATCACTCAAGTTTGAAGAGGCTAGCATGAAGTGATAGGGTGGGAGTTTGGAATGGTGATGTGATCAGATCAGTTTTCACAGAAATCATATTGGAATTTGTATGGAAGATGAATTGAAATGAGGAATTCCATTCCATGGAATGGAAGCAGGGAGATCAATTAGAAGATTATTGCAATAGTGCATGCGGGTTAAAAGAACATGATGGATTAAACTAGGAAAAATATGAGAATGGAAGAAAGTAGAGACATTTGTTTATCTCATCTATCTGTGTGTGTGTGTGTGTGTGTGTGTGTGTAAGTATGTTTAAGTATCTGACTAGATCTACACATATAGATATGTCTAAATCTACTTATTTCTTTATACAATAATTTATCCACATGTAGTAATCTCATTACTTAGTACATATGCAGACACATATACATACTATATAGAAAACAGAAAAAAATGATCAATTGTTGGAGAGTGAGAAAATTGAAAATGATATTAAGGTTGTGAACTTGGTTGATTGAAAATATAGTAGTAACCTTAGGATCAACAAGAAATTTTGGAATAGGAGTAGGTTTTGGGATAAGGATAACACATTCTATTTGGAGTATGTTGAGTTTGAGTTGTTTATATATTCCATATTTATTTGGAGATGTCTAAGAGAAAGTTGGTGATGTAAGACTAGAGGTCAGAGGGGCTGGATATATAGATCTGGAAATCAGTATTGAAAGGACAAATTAAATTCATATAGGCTCAAATCAAGTGAGAGACTATAAAGAAGAAAAAGAATATGGAAATTTGGGGGATTGGGAGGTACTCACAGTGGGAGAGCATGTCATAGATCATGATCCAGTATAAAAAATAATCAAAAATAACTAAGGAATGGTCTAAAAGTTTCAAAGAAAATGAAGTGAGAATATTAATACATGGAGATAAACTTTCAAGATAATTACTTCTAAACTCATCATCATGCTAACTTAGACTTGGGTACTCAATACTTTCCCATCTGCCTCAACCTCTTCTTTATTCTGAATGAATAGATGGAAGGGTGAAGAATACAATTCCTCCAAAACTTTACAGAAGCCAGTGACCAGAATTTCTCCTCATTCCATTTTCCACCATAGCTCTGCTTTCTTTCAACTTTACTAGTGCAGATGTCCTATTTACCATGCCCTCTAGTATCCCCTTGATGTTTCCCCAAATATCCTCTATCCCTAGCTTCTTTTTATGATATCTTTCTCCATTAAACTGTTTTGGTATGTTACACCTAAGTGGGTGCTTGATAAATGAGTACTGAATTGAAATGAATTGATTTTAATAGGCATTTTGGGAAACAAATTTAATAAACAAGGTGATATAGCATATTATCTTATGAAAGTCTTGACAAGGATGAAAATAATTGAATTCTGTTTCCACGTTTTATGCCCACTTCTATTCGGATAACCTCACAGTTCTCTCTGTTGATTTTTTTCCCATCTGTACAATGGGAATGAATTCTTATAGCCATGTGGAAGGTAAATAAGCACTGGTGAATTGTACTTATTAAAAAGGGCAATAGGCAGCATGAAATCATGTAATGATGATGATCAAAGCTACACATGCAAACTCAGGACATTCATAATTGGAGTTGTAAACAGTCATTTCTACTTTAGTAAAGATGTGTTTTTGTTCTGGAAAAGGTTTGAAAGGAGTTTAAAAGTTCAAAACTGTGAAGCAGATGTTTCAAATGATTCTAGGAGTTCATATGCTGTACTTAATGTTATGAAAACACAACAAAGAAAAAAGAATACAAGAACAAAAGCTTCTGATTTCAGTCCATGGACACAAGGAAAGAGAAATCCATGGCTGTCATTTGATCCTTTAAGCGCCCTGTTGAGCTTGGTATTGGAGGAAGTCTTTGAACAGTGAGTCACAGAAAATGAGAAAGTAAAGACTAAAGATAGGGTTTCACTTCTCTGAATTCCACTAGTGCAATATGGACACATTTCATCTGTTTTATAATTTTTAAATCTCCATAATGATATTTTAAAAAAATGTGACATGTTATCTTAATAAAGCATGTTATCTATTATGAACTTATCACTGACACTTGTCTCACATGTACAATTAAGGGTGAATACTATCAACCCTAAGTTACATGAAAGGAGGTTATAAACATTTCAATTTTGCCTTTACCAACACTAAACTGACATTCACCAGTAAAAATTCTTATTTCTAGGCTTGGTGTCTAAAAGGAACAGAAAATGAAATATATTTTTGACTCATATTACATAACATTATTCTTATCTTTTAAATAATGTTCAAAACAAAATCATAAAGTTTTATGATTTTATTTTAATTTATATTAATCCTAAATAAATATATATTAAAATTTCTATAGGTCTGGTAAATGATTTAATAAATTGTTGTTGCCCCCAAATCAAACAATGGGTGGTAAACTTTCTCTTGATGAGTCTCTCCATACTTCCCTAGACTTGTCTTTGGAAGACAGATACACAATCTGTTGCTGGACTCATACTAGAAGAAGCCTCTCCACAATGCTAGGGACAGCCTTTGAGAAGACATAGTTATCTCAAATGAACAATAAGGCATCAGAAGGGGAGTTTGATAGCTTTTATGAATCTTACTAATATGGTAGGTGCTGGGTACAACAGTGGTTAGATGGAGTACCATATTTAAATCAGGAAGATTGAACTTTATGAGTTCAAATAAAGACACTTATTACTTGTGTGACCATAGACAAGTTCACTTAACCCTCTTTGCTTCAGTTTCTCATCTGTAAAATGAGCTGGAGAAAGAAAGAGCAAATGTGACAAATGAATGAATGGATAGATGGATGGATAGATGGATGGATGGATGGATGGATGGATGGATGGATGGATGGATGGATGGATGGATGAATTTTTTTAGGAGATAAGGAATACAGAGTTATGGCATCCATTTCCAATGCTATAATTGTGCCATTAGGTTATTTTTCAAATTCTAGAATCATGTCTTTAATATATCCATTGGCATCTCACAAATCAACATCTTCAACATAAAATGTCCCACAATGTGATCACTATCAAGCCTATATTTCCTCTGAATTTTACTATTTTACTAGTAGCAACCCAAAATCCCACTGATTCTATCCTCTATAATTACACTTAATTTCCAATTAGTGACCAGTTCCTTTGGATTATCTGACCCCTTCCTATCTTTCACATCAGTTCCAACTTCTCTATTCACTGTTACAATTCTATTAGCATCTTCATTTGACTTCTTGGACTTATGCAGTATTCATATAGCCCTATTTATCTGAGCTGACAAGTCTTTCTATAGCCATTGAATCCTCTTTACAAGTTCTCATTCACACTATACCACACATTATGTTAATAATACATTTTAGGATCACAGATTTAGAGTTGCTAGTAACTTCATATGCCTTTGAATCTAATTCCTTTCTTTTACAAAGGAGGAAACTGACTCAAGATGGTAATCCCAATTATCAGCAGCCCCCCCCCCAAATCCAATGGTCTTTTCTTCACAGTTAATAGATTTTACATTATTGTATTCTTCAACCTGAGTCCTGAGTTCATGCCAAAATGCATTTGTTGCATGAATGTACCCTTTGATTTTGCTCTTCAAATTTTTCTTCATATTATTCCTAAGCCTAGAATACCTCATCCATCTTTCTCTGTATGTCTTCTTCTGTCTGTCTCTCCCTTTTCCTGTTCATATTGATCTTCACTTCAAGGCCCAACTTATTTTATGAAACTTTCTTGATGGTAACAGATTTCTGCTTGCATCTAGGTAATGTGCTTATTATATACAATTTGGTATTATATTTTTCTCTTTACATGCCTCCAGTCTTCATAGCCAAAGGGTCACGACTTAACCAAATTGTGTATCTCTTCCAATTTCTTGAGTAATGTCTCTATGTGCAGAAAATGCATGACAATACTTGGTAGTATTAAATTCCCATTTTTCTGATTTTTGTATAATGCTGATACAGATATAGAAAACAAATAACACTATTCTGAGGCTCCCCAAAAGAATCCCCTATTTCGAAGTGTAAATTATACTGGCTGTTAATCTTTTTGAGAAACATTCTGATTTTTATGAAAATATTTGTCACTGAGTGACAAATTTCAGTACAATAGACTTAAAAGGGACAAAGACAATCTTTGATTTTACTATCTTAATTGTATTAAATGTTGCTGGGAGCTGAAGCTGAGAAATGGTCTTATTATATGGCAATTTCCATTATAATGAACATCAATTAATGAGATTTTGACTTGGCTATTTAAAATATGGGAAACTTGTAGTACTCATTCTGAGAACAAAAGTATCAAAATTAATACACAGATATCTGTATGAATTCTGTCTCTATGAAAACACATACTATTTCATACTTAATACCCTCTGCTTTTGAACATATGGTATTATTACCCAATATTATGAAAAATTTCCTGAATAAAATATATTGATACTTTATCCTTTCCTTATTTGGCATGTTAAATGGAAAGCACACTTTATAAAATAATAATGAATTTTGGAATTTGAAGAAAATAAAATGCATATTTAAATTTTTCAAATTTCTCCATTTTAACAAAATTGACAGTTTGGACATTTAAAATAAATATATTTAACTTATTATTCACATTACACAAAAGGAAAGATAAAATGAAACATATTCAGACAATATTAGCCAACTCCTGAGCTCAGTAAGACCTAGCAGAACTTCATCTAGACAAGTAATTCCATAAAAGTCTCTTTCTTTTTTAAAAAAATAAACATGGTAAAATGTAGGTTATTGAAATATTAACAATATAGTAAGCTGAAATTTCAGCAAAGGATATTACAAAGTCTCTCAAGTTCTCCTTATCAACAAGATAGAAATATATGACTACATTATCATACAGTTAAGTGGAAAGTTCATTATAGGTCAAAAGACAACAACAAACTTCATACTTCTGTGATAGGTCCAATACCAGCAGAGTGTGCTATTGTACTTGGCTCCTGTAAGACCACATATCGAATAATGTTTATAGTTCTAGATACCATATGATAGAAAGTATCAGAAGAAGTTAGAGCACAGACAGAGGTAGGCAGTGATGATTTATGAAGGCACTGGAGTCCATGCCACAAGTGAGTTGGTTGAAACAACCACTGATGTTTAGTTTGGAGACATGTAGGAAGAATGTGATAGTTATTTTAAGCACCTGAAGGTTTATCTTGTAGAAGAAATATTCTTATTGGTTCCAATAAGCAAAACTAGACATAATCCATGGTAGTTGGAAACAATGATGATGATCATCATCATATTGAAGAAAAATAACAAACTTATATCACGCTTTAAGTTTTAAAAAAGGAAGAATTTTTCCCTTCCTATTTTACCTACCCCAAATTGGAAATGTTTTTCCTATGGAAGAAATAAGCATTCAAATTACAATTATTTTGAGGTTCTGTAGCAGAAATTCCTTTTTTTAGGAATAGGTGAGGCTTGATGGCTATCCTTGTAACCTGTTTGTAAATTGCCTGAAATGAGGGGGGGGGGGGAGTGGCAAACACAAACTGGTGACAATAGATGGAAATCTGAAAGGTGATTATTTGTAGGCCTTTAAAGTTCCTACAGAACTATGGCAATTGGATTGGATCATATGTCTATAGAGAAATGAGGGAATAGAGTCAACACAATAGTATTCAACTGCACTTTAATATCAAAGTATTTTTTTTAAGTTTTTGTAAGGCAATGGGATTAAGTGGCTTGCCCAAGGCCACACAGCTAGGTAATTATTAAGTGTCTGAGGCTGGATTTGAACTCAGGTACTCCTGACTCCAGGGCAGGTGCTCTATCCACTGTGCCACCTAGCCGCCCCTTTAAAGTATTTCTTGAAGGAATTACATTAAGCCATCATTTTCTCCAATGCTTCTTTACTGTTTGTAATTTAATTGAGTTTTATGCAAAACAATTAAAAACAGCATTTATATAATGAGACTGAAAGTACAAGATATAAAAGAATAATAATTGTATCTAAGAACTTATTGATTCCAATTGGTTCCAATAAGTAAAACCAGAAGTAATCCATGGTAGTTGCAGATGATGATGATGATGATGTCTTTATGACAGGTTAAATTTCTCATGAAATATCTTCTCTGAGAAATGTTTTCTATACTGATCCTTAATTTATATGATTTGCCTCGAGAGTATAGAATAGAAAGAATATAAAGAAATTAACAAATTTCTTTGGATATTTGAACCAAAGCAAGGTTTTGTATCCCAAATCTCTCGAAATAAAAGCAATGATAGGACATAGAACTTACCCATTATACAGAATCACTTATACTTGTTAAAGTAAAAATTTTATAGACATAGTGCATTGTAATGGAGAAACAGCTGATCTCAAAGGTGAGAAGACCTAGGCTCCAGTTCTTCTTCTTCTTCTTCTGACACATATTCAATATTTGACATTCAGCAACTCAGTCTTTGTCTTCATTGTCTTCATTATCTTCCTCCTGCACCACCACCTCCTCCTCCTTCTTCTCCACCTCCTTCTGCTTCTCCTGCTTCCTTTTCCATCTCCATCTTCTTGTTCTCTATCTTTTCCCTTGTCTTTTCCTTTTTTCCTTCTCATCCTCCTCATTTACTTATCTTTCCATTCCCTTTTCCTTTTTCTCTACCTTTTCCTTGTCTTTATTATCCTTCTCTCCATTTTCCTTGTTATTGTCATCAATTAGACTGTAAGCTTCTTGAAAGCTCGGAGAGGAAAAAGACAACATAGAAGGCAGCAAGAGGTGGAGCCAAGATGGTGGGGTGAAGCTAGCATGTTCCCAGAGATTTTCCCTACACACTGTTAAATGTTGTCTCTACAAAGATATTAAAGCGACATATCCCACCGAAAAAAAGACAAGATAAAAAAAAAAGTTTTCAACTTTAGATATCATTTAGGATCTTTATTGAAGGACTGTCTATTCAGGGAAAAGGGGGAAGTAAAGCTCAACTAGGGGGAGAGTGGGAAAGCAGCGGAGACTTTTAGCTACAGTGCAGTGCAGGTCCTGGTGAGTGGATAGCAAACCTGTAGGGACAGTTCCAACCCCAAACAAAGTCTGAACCCTGGGAATACCATGGCAAAAGATAGAACTGGGTTGGATAAACCACTACATAGGCAGAGCCTGGACATAAAGGAAGAAACAAACCTCTGAATAGGCAAAATCTGGGCTGCATAGGCAACATCTTGATCAGTGATAAGACAAGGATGAAATTCCAGCCTCAACACAAAAAACTTGGATCTATACTCCCTAAATCCCAGGAGCATTCAAAAAATCAAAATGAGCAAAAAATCCTAAAAGAGTGCTAACCATAAAAAGTTACTATGCAGAAAGAGATGATAAAAATGAGAACTCAGAAGAACAAGGAGGTGAAAAATTACCTACCTGGGAAGTCTCAAAGGGGTCTTTGAATTGGACTCAAATTCATCACCTCATAGATGAGTTTTAAAAAGAATTTAAAAACTAAAGAAGAGAGGAAGAAGAAGAAATGGCAAAAAGTAATGAGAAACATGCAGGGAAAATATGAAAAATTTACTAAAGAAATCATCTTCTTTAAAAGAAAAAATAGTCAACTAGAGAAAGAATGTACTCTTCAAAAAATAAAATTGACAAACTGGAAAAGGAATTCAACTCATCTAAAACTCAAATTAACTGTCTAGAAAGAGAATGCAATTCAGCAATTCAGCAATTGTAAAAGTAAACACAAAAGCTAACTGAAGAAAATAAAATCCTAAAAATTAGAATGGGAAAATAGAAACCAATGGATCTATGAAACATCGAGATATCATCAAACAAAATAAAAAGACTGAAAAAATTGAAGAAAATGCAAAGTACCTTTCTAGAAAAATTAAGGACCCAGAAAAAGAGAACCAGGAGAGATAATTTATGAATTATTGGTCTGCCAGAAAGCCTAGATTAAAAAAGAATCTAGAAAATATATTTCAGGAAATTATTATAGAAAACTGTCCAAATCTGCTTGATTAAGAAGACAAATTCTCCATTGAAAGAATACATAGAATTCCTTCAGAAAGAGACCCAGGAGAAAAACTCAAAGGGCTATCAGAGCCAAATTCTAAAATTGTCAAATAATGGAAGCTGAAAAAAAAGGAAGAAATTTAAATACAAAAGAAGCACAATCAGATTTACAGGGGACTTATCAGCTTCAACACTGAAGGATCAGAGGATCTGGAATATGGTATTTTTGAGGACAAAAGGCCTTGAATTACAGTCAAGAATTTACTACCCTACAAAATTCAGCATATTCTGTCAGGGGAAAAAGATTGATGTTCAAAAAAATTGAGGGTTTGCAAATTTCTTTGTTAAAAACCAGACATGAACAGAGAACTCAATCATCAAATACAAGACTCAAAAGATGCATAAATAGGAAAATGGAAAGGGGAAAAAAATGAAACAAATGTTAGTCAAGAACATTAAATTGTATATATGGCTACGAGGGAAGATAACACTTGTAATTCTTGAGAATTGTATTTTTATTAGGATAGTTAAAGGGTTGAATATAGATAAAAAGATTACACTTAGAGGATATGGTTATGGTTGGTTCCTGTCCTTCTTTTGATGAAGCCCAAAATGACCTCACTATGTTTGAAACAATACAGAGTATTCAACTGTGGCTGATCAGACCAATAACAGTATAGAATGCTCTACCACAGGTCCAGGTGAAAAGTTTGGGTGTTTACTCTAAACTTATGTGTCTCATGGTTCCTTTGGTCTACTTTAATTCTGTCTTACTCATAACTCTCAGCACTTTATCTGATGAGGGCATCCTATGTTGGGCAGACCTATGCCATAAGCTATGCCTATAGCTTATAATCAATTGGAAAGTTCTTAAGAGAGACCTGTAGAATATTCCAGTACTTAGAGTACTTAAAGGCTCTATACTTAATTAAATCAGAAGTGATTTTACTTCACTACATACTTAAAGGTTTGTAGTACCATAAGGACAGAAGGTGGAAATCTACTTAGAATAATTGGACATAAAGTAATTAGGAAGTCTTATTTCCAGGACAGAGCCAAGATGTTGGTTTGAAGTTAACATGCTCCTGGAGCTTTTCCCTATTAAATATAAATGAGGCCTCTATTCTGACATTCAAGCTACAACTCCCAGCAGGAGGCTCTTAGCTACAGTGCAATCCTTGTTCTGACAACTTGCCAACAGCTGAGGTCCCAGAAACTAGATAATAAGCCAGCAAGGAAGATCCCAACCCCAAAAAAGTCTGAACCCTGGGAACACTGGAGTAAAATACAGGACTGGGTCAGAAACAAACCTCTGCTAAGTCAGAATGTGGACACAAAGGAAGAAACAAACCTCTACAAAGGCAAGGCCTTGGCTACATAGGCAGTATCTTGGCCAAGTACAAGTCAGAATAGACCCCAGGCCCAATTAAAAAAAACAAAGCTTGGATCTATGCTCACTATAACCCAGGATCAGAGCTAAAACAACAAAGATGAGCAGAAAAGCTAAAAGAGCATTCACTATAGAAAACTACAGATAAAGATGATAACAATGCTATGTCAGAAGAAGAAATCAGCAAAAAATTACTCACAAGGGAATACTCAAAACAGTCCGTAAATTGGACTCAAATACAAAAACTCATAGAAGACCTTTAAAAAGAATTTAAAAACCAAAGAAGAGAGGAAGAAGAAAAATGGAAAAAAGAAATGAGAGTTATGCAGGAAAATTATCAAAAATTGACCAAAGAAATCAACTTCATTAAAAATAAAAATACTCAACTGGAAAAGAAAATGTGAAAGCTAATTTAGGAAAATAAAATCCTAAAAATTAGAATTGTAGAAATAGAAGCCAATGAATCTATAAGACTATAAGATTCCATCAAATAAATTAAAAAGGCTGAAAAGACTGAAGAAAATGTAAAGTACCTTTTAGAGGAAATGGCTGACATGGAAAATAGATCCAGAAGAGACAATCTATGAATCAACAAATTACTAGAAAGCCTGGACCAAAAAGAGAACCTGGAAAACATCATGCAGGAAATTATAAGGAAAAACTGTCCAAATCTACTAGAGCAAGAAAACAATAAAATAATTGAAAAGTCCACAGCACCTCTGGGGGCGGGGTGGAACCTTCAAAGGTTATTATAGCCAAATTCTAGAACTCTCAAATAAAGTAGACAATATTGCCAGCTGCAAAAAGAAAACAATTCAAATCCAAAGGAAAAACAATAAGCCTCACACAGGACCTATCAGCCTCACCATTGAAGGATCAGAAAAACTGGAATAGTATATTTAAGAGAGCAAAGGACCTGGTATTACAACTTAGAATGTGCTACTCTGAAAAATTCAATATATATTGTCAGAAAAAAATGGATCTTCAACAAAATAGAAGACTTCCAGAGTTTCCTGACACAAAGACCAGAACTGAATAGAGAATTCAATTGCCAAATACAGGACTCAAGAGTTGCATTAAAAGTAAATGAGAAAGACCCAGACGAGGGCACATGCTGGCAGCCAGTGCACTGTGGGAGCCAGCGGTGTGGCCATTCCTTGCCATGTCTTTCTGCTCTTTTCGCAGAGAGGTTTTCCAGAACCACTTCGAGCCAGGTATCTATGTTTGTGCCAAATGTAGTTATGAGCTCTTTTCCAGATGCTCAAATTATGAACATTCCTCTCCATGGCCTAAGCCTTCACTGAGACAATACATGCAAACAGTGTGTCCAAGCTTCCAGAGTTTGGTCGGCCAGAAGCCTGTGGCAAGTGTGGCAATGGCCTGGGTCATGAGGTTATCAGTGATGCACCAAAGAAGGGCCAGTCTTGCTTCTGAATATTCAGTAGTTCTCTGAAGTTCATTCCTAAAGGCAATGAAACTTCAGCCCCAAAGGGTAAGTAATTGGGCAGTAAGGAGGAAATACTGGTGATTGGACACATTGCAACTACCAACTTGCTTTGAAGTCATTGATTGGAATTGGAGTTCATAAAAGTTTAGACCTGTGGATCTAGAGGCCACTGAAGAAACAATAAAGACCTTGAAATCAAAAAATCCTAAATGGCAAGAAGAACATCTTTGAAGGAATGTAGTCCAGCCCCTTCCTGTGCAGCTGAAACAAAGGATGGCCAAAGAAGTAAACTGAACTGAAGAAGGCCACACAAGGGATGGTAGAGAGGGGATTTAAATCCAGATCCACTAAGTTCCAATACAACACAGTTTCCAAGGTTATGGATTGCTTCTCCTCATTTCCTTTAGGTAGTATCTATCTAGAAAAGGAACAATATTTAGGGAATGAGCAGAGAAGAAAAAAACTCAATGAGGAACAGCTACCTATTGTATCAGAGCTAAATTGGAATTTTTTTTAGAAAAAGTGTAAATTCCAATGTATATATATATATATATATATATATATATATATATATATATATATAAAACTTAGATTTTCCTTAGCTTTGACCATAAGGAGATAGAATTTTTAGTGTGAGACAGTCATTCATTTCCTGTTTAATTTCAGCATATTCTTTATCAGTGTGCCCTCTAGCTTCCTGAGGTTTCAAATGATGGTCTTCTGAACTCCATATGGTCTAGTTTTGAAAAAGAATTTTGATTGACTTTAAGTAACATAAACCAGATTTCCACAAAGATTTTATGAAGAATACAAATCCTGAAAATCTTATCCTGTTATTTTGATTTGGGGTCACAGTATGAATTACCATGGTTAAAGCCTTCTAGGATGACCAAGGTGATGAAGGTTAGTGACCAAGTCAGAAAACAGGACAGATTTTTTTTCAACTTTGATTTACATGTAATGAATTGTAAAGATATATTTTAAAAATGTTTCACTGCAACTTGTGTTTCTTGGACTTAAGAAACATAGTTGGTCAATTACCTCTGAATGGGGAAAAGGCTACTTCTTTTTCCACATTTAAGCATTTTCTCCTTCCGTTATTGCTCAGCACCACCCTCATTTTAATGATCAATTTTCATTTTCCTGACAGAGAGGGAAAAAGCCTCATGGATTTTTTTTTTTTGTTTTGTCAATCCCCATAGATGAATTGAAGAGAAGGTCCTTTACCGTTTTATTATTCCTAAGTCATACTGTCTTTCTTGACAAGACTGCCAAGGTCTTCATTTGCTGATAAGAATAGCATATTTTAGACCTGTTGGCTCAGATGATGTAAAGTTCTTAGAAATCTATCATAAGTGTTAGAGACTGGTTCATTTTCAGGAAGGAAGATGTACATCCTTATGGCTCCCATGTAATTCATAAATTCTCCTGTATACTTGTCACGTTTTTTGTAAAGAGATGACACTGAACAATACGTATCATCCTTCAAAAGATTTTTAACCATTCTATTATCTCAGATTTGGAGACAGAAATATCTTGGCTCCAAATTTATTTCTGGCACTTACTAACTGTGTATCTATGAGCACTTAATTTCTCTGAGACTCAGGCAACTCTCTAAAATTTATTTTTCTAAGTTAAGCACAGCTGCTGTCCATACCCATAAAAATCACACCTCCTTGAAGTATCCTCGTGTTTTCTTGTCTATATGACAATGATTGCATTAAAAAAAATCACTTCACAGTTTTAAAAAATCATTATATAGAATAAAAGTATGAATCATTTTGAGTAAAAAAAAATAAAAGGTAAATAAAAGGGGAAGCAAAAAATAAAACAAAACCTTACTCAACACCCTGAAAGGGAAGATATAACACTTCTAATTCTTGAGAACTTTACTTCTCTTAAGATAATTAAAGGGTCAAATATAATTGAAGAGATTGGATTTAAAGGATAAGGGTATAGATGGGTCTTGTCTTTCCAGTGAAGGGGTCCAAGATGACTTCACTATGTTTGAGACAACAAGCCCTGATGAAAAATAGGCATGTTAACTTTAAATTTAAGTGAATCATTATACTTTGACCCACTTTAATCCCGCTGTGCTGACAAAATTTAGCTTCTTGCTTAATGAGGGCATCATAAAATGGGGAGTCTTGAGTCAGTGTTTCTATAATTTACAATCATTTTGTAAAGTTCTCAGGTGAGACCTCCAGAGCCTCCCAGTTCTTGGAGCCCTTTAAGGTTCTTGCAGTTAATTAGATCAGGGTTTGACCTAAATCACCTTTCACTTAACAAGGGTTTAAGTACCCCCTGGGGGGAGTGTGAAAGAAAATAGGCCATGTTTCACTTAGCTAGGGGTTAAGTACCCTGGGTGTGCATGTTGGGTGGGGGGAGTAAAGTGTGAGAAAATGTAAGCCATGCTTCACTTAACAAGGGGTTATGAACCCTGGATGGGGAGGGGGTTTAAAGTATGAGAGAAAATACGTCTGGGGTACAAATAGTTCAAGAAATGATCTGGCTTTGGATGGTACTTTGGCCCATGAGGAAGACTGTGTTCTTGGAGAGTACTTGAAAAGGAGGTAAGGTAAAAATTGATTATAAATTTAATTGGATGCAATTTGAGACAATGCAGTTTATTAGGCAATCAAGCAAATATACTTTGATAACAATATCAAGCAATCAAATAATCAAACTGTGGGTGATAATATCTAGTTAATAGTACCTGAGTGATAAATAATACTAGGTGAAGACACACAAAAATTTATAATTTTAGAGGGAAAGAAGGGAGATTGTGAACTCTGAGTACATTCTATTTAATAGACTTGGCCCAGGGAGGGAATAATATACATTTCCACATAGGTTTAAAAATTTATCCTAATCAACAGGGAAGGGGGGATGGGGAAAGGGAAAGACAAAGGAAGAAGGGACTGATAAAAGGGAAGGCAAAAGTAAAAATGAAAATAAACTAAAAGTTAAATTTTAAAAGAAAACTCAACGGGAAAAGGGAGTAAAATTTTGGTGAGGAGGAATAAGAGGAAAGAAAAGAAAAAATATGAATGAAGAAAGATAGCATGGAGAGAAATACAGAATTGGTAATCTTAACTGTAAATGTGGATGGAATGAACTGCCCCATAAAACAGAAGCAGATAGCAGAATGGATTACAAACCAGAATCCTACAATTTGTTGTTTACAAAAAAATACATCTGAAGCATAGAGACACACATAGGGTAAAGGTAAAAGGTTGGAGCAAAATATATTATGCCTCAGCTGAGGTAAAAACATCGGGGTAGTGATCCTGACCTCAGATAAAGTAAAAGCTCATCAAAAGGGATGAGGAAGGAAACAACATCTTCTTAAAAGGCACCATTGGTTATGAAATTATATCATTACTAAACATGTATCCACCTAGTGCCATAGCATCCAAATTCCTAGAGGAAAAATAGAGTGAATTACAAGGAGACATAAACAGTAAGACTTTAATAATGGGGGACCACAACCTACCCTCTCTCAGAACTAGATAAATCTAGTCACAAAATAAACAAGAAAGAAGTTAAGAAGGTGAATTAAATCTTAGAAAACTTAGATATGATAGACCTCTGGAGGAAAAATTAATAGGAATAGAAGTACTTGGAAGTACTTGGCATCTATATTAAAATTGGCCATATACTGGGGCACAAAAACCTTTTAAACAAATGTGGAAAGGCAGAAATAATAAATACACACTTCTCAGACCATGATACAATAAATATTACGTGTAGTAAAGGGTCACGGAAAGACAAATCCAAAACTAATTGGAAATTACATAACTTCATCTTAAACAATGGATGGATCAGAAAGCAAATAATAGAAATAATCAATAATTATATCCAAGAAAATGATACTAATGAGATATCATACCAAAATTTAACAGACAAAGCCGAGGCAGTTTTGAGGGGAAACTTTATATCTCTAAATGTTTATATGAATAAAATAAAGAGGAGCTCAATGAATTATGTATGCGATTAAAAATGTTAGAAAAAGAACAAATTAAAGATCCTCAATTAAACACCAAACTAGAAATTCTGAAAATCAAGGGAGAAATTAATAAAATTGAAAGCAAGAAAACCACTGATCTCATAAATAAAACTAAGAGCTGATTTTATGAAAAAGCCAATAGAATAGACAAACCTTTGGTTGATCTGATTAAAAAAAGAAAGGAGGTTATCAAATTACCAGTATCAAAAAAGAAAAGGGTGAGCTAACCACCAAGGAAAAAATTAAAGAGATAATTTGAAGCTACTTTGTTGAAACATTTTGCCAATAAATTGGATACCTTGAGTGAATTGGATGACTATTTACAAAAATACAAACTGCCCAAGTTAACAAGAGAGGAAATAAATTCCTTGAATAATCCAATATCAGAAAAAGAAAAAAATAAACCAATAATAAATTCACTAAGAAAAGTCTCTAGGTCCAGATGGATTTAATTCTACCAAACTTTTAAGGCACAATGAATTCCTATTCTGCATAAATTACTTTAGAAAGTAGCAGAAGAGTTCTGCCAAAATCCTTTTGTGACACCAGCACTGTGCTAAAACCTAAACCAGGAATAACAAAGCAGCGAAAGAAAATTATAGACTAATCTCCCTAATGAATATTGATGCAAATGTGTTAAAACAAATTTAATCAATGAGACTACAGCAAGTTATTACTAGGATAAGAAACCAGGAGAAACAATCTTTACAGCTAGTAGTTCTGATAAATGTCTCATTTCTAATATATATATATATATACATATATATATATATACATATATTTATATATATATATATACATATATATATATGTTTACTTCACATTTATAAAGTTACAAGTCATTCCCCAATTGGTAAATAGTCAAAGGATATGAATAGATAGTTTTCAAATGAAGAAATTAAAGCTATCTATATTCATATGAAAAATGTTCCAAATTATTATTGATTAGAGAAATGCAAATTGAAACAACTATGAGGTTTTACCTCACACCGATCAGATTGACCAAGATGAGAAATATGGAAAATGATCAATATTGGAGAGGTTGTGGGAGGATTGGGACGTTGATATAGTGCTGGTGGAGTTGTGAATGGATCCAACCATGCTGGAAAGCAATATGCAACTATACCCAAAGAGCAATAAAACTATTCTTACTCTTTGACCCAGCAATTCCAATTCTAGTTCTATATCTAGAAGAAATTATAAAAAATGAGAAAAGTTCTACATGTTCCAAAATATTCATAGCAGCTCTTTTTGTATTAGGAAAGAATCAGAAATTGAGGGGATGCCCATCAATTGTGGAATAGATAAACAAGTTATGGTGCATGACCCTAACCATAAATGGTTGAACTCAATAGAAGCATGGAATGACTTACAGGATCTGATTCTCAGTTAAGTAGCAGAAGTCAGAGAATAATGTACACATTAACAATACTGTGAAATGTTCCACCTTAATGGAAACAGCTCAATTTAACTGACCAAAGAACTAAAACAACCATATTAGACAGGCTATGGAGAATGTTATCTTCATCCAGAGGAAGAAAAACAAAACAAAATAAAATAAAACAAAACAAAAAAGAAAAATCAACCCTTCAGAATCTGATGAACACTTTTTAAAAATATCTTTTATGCATCTCTTTCCCTTCATTTTAATTCCTCATACCAAAAATGACTAATATGTAAACATATTTATCCAAAAATGTATGTACAAAGTTAACTTTACTGTTTGCAGTTGAGGGGAGGGGGTGGGAAGGGAGGAAGGAAGGACATTTTTGTAACTTAAAAATATACATGTGTATATGGATGAAAATAGATGTTAATTAATTAAACAAAAGAATTAAGTGATTTTATCTCAATTTTTACTTTAGTTAATAAGGGTTTAAGTACTATGGATGGGGAGCTAAAGTGGGGGGGGGGATTTTCTAAGAGGGTAAGCTTGGGTGGTGATACAAACGTTTCATGAAATGATTTAACTTTGTATGATGTTTTATCTCATGAGGATTGTGTGTCCATGAGGGTGCTTGAAAAGGGGGTAAGGTCTAAGGTGATTATAATTTGATGTGAATCATGACTTTTGAGTAGTATATTTCTAATGAGACAGAAGAGGGGAGGGTTCTAAAAGACTATGAGGCAATGTTGCTTATCAGTTAATCAATCAACCTTTAATTGATTGTACTTTAATAGTATTTTGAGCTTAGCATCAATTAAGCATCAATCAACCTTTGATTTTATTTAATAATACTTTTATCAGGTGAGCTGAAAGGAGTAAAATTTGAAAAAAAGGATTCAAGTACAAAACAGGGCAAAAATGATAAAAATATACAAAGAAGAAAGCAAGGCATTAATGGATTAATAAGATCAGGTGAAGAGGCACAAATACCTGTTATAGTAGAGGGAAAAAAGAGAGGCTGTGAACAATGAGTATACATTTTGCTTGGTGAGGGAATAAAATACATTCCCAATTGGACTTAAAAATCTAGCCTACTTTACAGGGAAGAAGAGGTGGGGGTGGAAGAAAAGGGAATAAGGGACTGATAGAAGGTAAGGTGAAAATGTAAGTGAAAGTAATTTGAAAGTTAAAAAGAAAAATTCAGTGGGAAAGGGAGAAAAACTTTGGTGAGAAGGAATAAAAGGAAGGGAAAGAAAAAATGCAAATAGAAAGATAACATGAAGGGAAATAAAGAATTAATAATCTTTTTTACCTTTTTTTTAACCTTTTCATGTATCTCTTGAGCCTCCTGTTTGATATCCAAATTTTCTATTTAGCTCTGGTATTTTCATCAGAAAATTTTGGAAGGTTGCCATTTGTCTAATTTTTCCCATGGAAGAGAAGACTCAGCTTTGCCAGATAGCAGATTCTTGGTTGTATTCCAAAGTTGTATCCCTTGCTCTTTGGAATATCTCATTCCAGGTCCTTCGATTCCTTAATATTGATTCAGCCAGGTCCTGTTTAATCCTTACTGTGGCTCCTTGGTATCTAAATTGTTTCTTTCTGGCCATTTGCAGGATTTTCTTTTCTATCTGATAGTGCTGGAATTTGGCCATAAAATTCCATGGTGTTTTTATTTTAAGATCTCTTTCCAGAGGGGATTGATGTATTCTTTCAATAACTATTTTGCCCTCTAGCTCCATGATATCAGGGCAATTTTCCATCACTAAATCCTGTAATATTAAGTCCAGACATTCTTTCTATTCAATATTTTCAGGAAGGCATGTAATTTTCAGTTTGTCCCTTCTTGATATGTTCTCAAGGTCAGTGGTTTTGCTGATGAGGTATTTTACATTTTCTTCTATTTTTTTTTATCTTTTGGTTTTGTTATCAGAATCTTATTGTTTAATGAAGTCATTCATTTCCACCAATTCCATTTCTTCATTTACCTTTTTCAACTCCTTTTTCCAGTTGGTCAATTATATTTTTGATGGAGTTTTCCATTTGCCCAAGTATAGTTTGAGAGAATCATTTTCTTTTTGAATTTGCCCATTTGAATATCTGAGAGAATTAGTCTCATTTTGTATTTTTCCAATTGTTTTTTCCAAAGATTTGTTTTCTTGTTGTGAGATGTTAATTTTCTCTTGAGTTTCTTTTCCCAGTTTTTCCAAATGATTTTTAAAGTCTTCATGATTTCTTCAAGGAAGTCATTCTGGACTGGAGACCAATTCATATTCCCTTCAGAAGTCCTAGATCTCTCTTGGTTAGAATCTATTTCTTCTAGGTATTTCTGCATGGGTCCCCCTGTTCGATAGCCTTTCTTCATCTTCCTTGGATCTTGTGTTGGGGGGGGCTGGGTCTCAGAGGTTTGCTTTTGAAGATCCTAGAGACTATATTCACTTGGTTTAGTAATTCCAAGGGCCAGTTAGTAGGGGGGTGCTGGTTGCTTTCTCTGGAGTGTTTCAGGCCCTCAGCAGTAGGGTCTGAGTTGACCTTGAGCACTGGGCTGGGTCCTGGGGGAGAGAGTTAATCTCATTTTCAGTTGAGTGAACTCTGTTGCCCACACCTGAGCTTGAGGAGGTGGGGTGGGTGGTTTGTTGTTTGTTCTGGGAACAAGACTCTGCTGAAAGTATGGAGCTCAGGTCCCTTGACCAACTGGTCATTTTCCAGGGATACTCAGTGACTCTCTGTGCTGGAACTCACCCTCCCATAGCTCCTCTCCTGCCCAGCCAAAGACTCTGCAATTAAAGTTGGTTTTTGTCCTCACCACTCACCAAAGTCTCTGCAGCTGAGGCCGTTCCTCTGGTTTCCCCCAGCAGATGTCCCTGCACTGGCCCTCTGCTCTCACCTCCCAGTTCACCCATGGTCCCTTGAAACAGACCTTCTTGATAGGTGTTCTCCTAGCTTCTCTTTCTGGATTTTGTCAATGAAATTTCTGTTAATCAGTTTCTTTCATGTTATTTTTGAGAGGGAACTAGGAGTACTTAACACAGTGCCTGTCTTCTCTCTGCCATCTTGGTCAGAAGTCAAGAATTAACAATATAAACTTTACTTTTATTTTTTTAGATTTTTAGATTTTTCAAGGCAATGGGGTAAAGTGGCTTGCCCAAGGCCACATGGCTAGGTAATGATTAAGTGTCTGAGGTCAGATTTGAACCCAGGTATTCCTGACTCCAAGGCTGGTGCTCTATTCACTGCGCTACCTAGCTGCCCCTCAATGCACCACTTAGCTGCCCCACAATCTAAACTTTAAATGTGACCAGGATGAACTCAACCAGAAATCAGAAGTGGATAGCAGAATGGATTAAAAACCAGAATTCTACAATATATTGTTTACAAGAAACACATTTGAAGTAGAGAGTTATACACAGGCTGGGCAACATACATTATGGCTCAGTCGAAATAAAAAAAATGGGGTAGCAATCCTGATCTCAGACAAATCAAAAGCCAAAATAGATCTTATTAAAAGGAATAAGGAAGGAAACTGCATCTTCATAAAAAAACATAGGAAACGAATTTATATCATTATTACACACAAATGCACCTAGTGGCATAGATTTCAAAATCTTAAAGAAGTAGATGAATGACTTTCAAGATTACATAGACAGCAAAACCATAATAATGGGGGACCTCAAACTCCTCTCTCAGAACTAGATAAAGCTAACTAGAAAATAAGAAGGAAGTTAATAAGGTGAATAAAATCTTAGCAATTTAGCTATGAAAGACTTCTGGAGAAAATTGAATGAGAGAAAAATACATCTTATTCTCTGCAGTAGATGTGATCTATGAGAAAACTGACTAAATACTGTGGCATTAAAAAACCTTACAAACAAATGCAGAAAGGCAGAAATAATAAATGCATGTTTTCAGATTACGATTCAAAAAATACATGTAATAAATGACCATGGATGGATAAACCAAAAATTACTTGGAAACTAAATAAATTAATCTTAAAGAACAAGTGGATCAATGAACAAATCATAGAAATAATCATTTCATCCAAGAATGAAACATCATATCAAAATTTGAGGGATATAGCCAAAAGCAGGATTTAGGGGAAATTTGATTAAATCTCTAAATTCTTATATGAATAAAATAGAGAAAGAGGAGATCAATGAATTGGGTAGGTAACTAAAAAAATCTCAAAAACACAAATTAATGATCTCCCATTAAATACCAGATTAGAAATTCTGAAAATCAAGTGAAAGAGTAATAAAATTAAAAGCAAGAAAAACATTGATGTAATAAGTAAAACAGGAGTTGATTTTATAAAAAATAAAATAAATTTTTGATTAATCTGATTAAAAAAAGAAAGAAGAAAAACCAAATTACCAGCATCAAAAATGAAAAGGGTGAACTTACTACCAATTATGAGGAAATTAAAGAGATAATTTGGAGCTATTTGACCAACTGTGCACAATAAATTTGATAATTTGAGTGAAATGGATGAATATTTACAAAAATACAAACTGCTCAGATTAACAGAAAAGAAATAAAATACTTAAATACTCTAATTTCAGAAAAAAATAATAGAAGAAAAAATCTCCAGTCAAGATGGATTTACAAATAGATTTGCCAAACAATTCACAATTAATTTCAATTCCATATGAACTATTTTTAAAAATATGAGTTCTGCCAAATTCCTTTCATGACACCAATATAATGACTGATACCTAAACCAGGAAGAACCAAAACAGACAAAAAATTAAAGACCAATATCCCTAATGAATATTGCTGCTAAAATCTTAAATAAATTTTAGCAGTCTAATTTCAGGAAGTTATTACTATGATAATATACCATAATCAGGTAGGATTTACACCAGGCATGCAGGGATGGTTCAATATTAAGAATTATTAGGAAAGCACTCAAGATAATTGAACATATTAAAATATCAATAGAAATCATATGATTATGTCAATAGATGCTGAAAAAGTCTTTGATAAAATACAATATCCACTCCTATTAAAATACAAGAGAGTATAAGGATAAATTAAAATAATAAGTATTATCTATCTAAAACCATAAAAAATATTATATGTAATGGCAATAAGCTAGGAGCATTTCCAATAATGTGTAAAACAGGTGTAAAACAGGTATGCCAAATGATCTCATTATAATTCAGTATGGTATAAGAAATATTTGCTTTAGCAATAAGAGAAGAAAAAGAAATTGAAGGAATTAAAACTGGCAATGAGAAAGCAAAACTTTCATTATTTGAAGGTGATATGATGGTAAGCTTAGAGAACCCAAGAAGAAAATCATCTGCAAAACTGCTTGATACAATAAACAAATTTGCCAAAGTAGCAGGCTATAAAATAAATACACGTAAATCATCAACATTTCTATTACTGAATGAAAAAGCCCAAGAGCAAGAGATAGAAAGAGAAATTCATCTTAAAGCAATTGCAGCCAGCATTAAATACTTGAGAATCTACCTCCCAACACAAACCCCAAAACTGAATGAACCCAAATACAAAGCACTTTTCACACAGCTAAAGTCAGATTTAACCAACTGGAAAATGTCAATTGCTCATGGTTAAGTTGAGTTAATATAATAAAAAATGATAACCTACCCAAATTAAAATTCTTATTTAGTGGCATACCAATCAAACTGCCAAATAACCATTTTACCTAGATAGAAAAGAAAGATAGTAACAAAATTCATATGGAGCAATGAAATATCAAGAATATCAAGGGAACTGATGAAAAAGAAGTGTAAAAGAAGATAGCCTTCTTCTGCCAGTTCTAAAACTATACTAGAAAGTAGCAGTCATTAAAAGTGCCTTGTACTGGTTAAGAAATAGAGTAACAGATGAGTGGATTAGAATTGGTTAAAAAAAACAGTAGCAAATGACTATAATAATCTACTATTTGACAAAACTAAAGTCATCAGTTTCAGAGATAAGCACTCACTATTCAACAATAATCATGGAGACAACCAGAATATAGAAGGGAAAAAACTAGGCATAGACTCCATCTCACACTCTATACCCAAGTAAGGTCCAAAGGGGTACAGGACTTAGACATAAAGAGCTTTACCATTCATCAATTAATAGATCAAGAAATACTGTATCTATTGATTCTATGAAAAAAAGGGAGAAACTTATGACAAAAGAAAAAATAGTTCATTATTAATTGCAAAAATGGATGATCTTGCTTCCAAGATTAGAAGGAAAATGTAAAACAGAAAAACAATTTTCACAGCTAGGGACTCTGATAAAGGTCTCATTTCTAAAATATATAGATATATTTATTCAAATTTATAAGATTACAAGTCATTGCCCAATTGATAAATGGTCAAAGGATATGAACAGGCAGTTTTCAAATAAAGAAATTAAAGCTATATATAATCATATGAAAAATGCATCAAATGATTACTGATTAGAGAAATGCAAATTAAAACAACTATGAGGTATCACCTCACATCTATCAGATTGGCTAAGATCTCAAAAAGGAAAAACAATCATTGTTGGAGAGATTGTTGGAGGATTGATTGGGATATTAATGCACTATGGGTGGAAGTTGTGAACTGATCCAATCATTCTGGAAAGCAATATGGTGCTATGCCCAAAGAGCCATAAAACCGATCACACTCTTTGATCCTGCAATGCTAATACCAGATATATATCCAGAAGAAAACATTAAAAAATTAGAAAAGCTCCATATATTCCAAAATATTTATAGCAATTTTTTTCTGTATTGGCAAATAATTGGAAATTGAGGGGATATCTATCAATTGCAGAATGCTGGAACAAGTTGTAATATTTGAATATTATAGAGAATTATTGTTATATAAAAAATTCTTGATGATTGAACTCTAGAGAAGCAAGGAATGAATTATGGGAACTAATATTGAATGAAGTGAGCAGAAAAATGAGAACATTGTACACATTAACAACAACAGTGTGAGTTGATCAACCTTGATGGATGCAGCTCCTTTCAGCAGTTCAGGGAGAAAACCCTGGGAGACTGTTATGGACAATGTTATCCATATCCAGAGGGGAAAAAAACAAAATAAAACAAAACAACAAAAAAATCCCTACAGAATCTGAATGAAAGTTATGTTCACTTTTTAAAATTTTCTCTCATGCTTTTCTTTTGGATCTCATGATTTTCTTTCTTTTCCCTTAGTCCTAATTCCTAATCTATCAAGTGACTAATCCATAAATATATCAAGCACAAATATATATGTACGATGTTCACCAGACTGTTTGCAGTTGAGGGGAGGGGAGCAGGAAGGGAGTGTGGAAGGAAATTATCTAAACTATAAGTATGCATGTAGATGAAAAATATCAATAAATAAATAAATCAAGAAGAATCTTTTGCCTTTTTTTGTATTCCGAGATTGTAGCACGTTGTCTGTCATTTAGTAGGCATTTAATAAATATTTATTGAGTGAATGATATATATTTTTCCAAGATAATAATTTGTGAAGAATATACTGATCTGCACCATTACAAAGAGTATCCTCTTCTAAGTGTTATCTACATCGATGGAATCACAGATTTAGTCTCTAATTCAAGCTCTACTGTCACATGTGAATTAAGAGAACCCTATACAAAGAAGAAAAGATAAAAATAGTTTTAATAAAGCAATATGAGATAAGCCACAAATTACAGCAGAAATGAGAATGATATTGCTGACAATTATTGATGTAGTATTTCAGAAAGAATGACAAGGTAAAATTTTTCTACCCAAGATGAGATAAGAATAAAATTCTAATCTGAAACAGATTAATCAGTGTGAAGAAAGTCATTAATAATACAATGATTCTCATATTGCAAATATTCACATCAGATTATCAGATATTCTCATGCCTTCCTATGCTAAGTAAGTGATGATTGGTTAAAAAGGAGATCTCATTCACTTCTGATGAAATAAAGCTAAAAAAAAATTCAGCACTATAATTGGTCATGTCTATTAGGCATAAGTTAAATCATTCTCCTCTAGCAATAGACTTCCAGATCATTTTTGTAATTATTGTTAAATTGTAATTCCATGAGGAAATTTTGTTTCTGGATTTTCTGGAGTATATTATCTCACCTAACATAGTTTAAGCTATTGTGTATATGTGTTTGCATACACACACACACACACATATATGAACATAACTGGACATGAATATTCAATGTGTGCTTTGAGGGTTCCAAAGAGTCAGCTATCATTTCTAGCAGCAGCATATCAGTGATAACTTCATGGAAGAGGTACTTCCTGAAAAAAATCCAAAAAACGGATATGGTTTCACCTTGAAGAGATGGAAGTGTAACGGAGAGAGGGATATTCAAACAATGTGGAAATAGAAAATATGGAAAATGAAAGAGAGGCAGCGAGCTTTGTTTTGTTTGTGAAAATAGACTATAAGAAAGGAGTTCAGTAAAAGTATATTGGAACTAAATTTATTTCTCTTGAACAAAATGAAAAGTGGTCAGAATTGTACTTAGCAGTCAATGGGGTAGGAACATGAAAAGTTTTATTGAGTGATTTGATCAAATGTATATGCAATTAGACTTTGAACACTGATGAAATGTATCTTTAAACATATATATATATATATATATATATATATATATATATATA